>NW_017619219.1:721712-841322 GCF_001879475.1 Ipomoea nil
ATCGTTTTTTAAAATTCATTTGAATTTGCTTATCCAAAACTTTTATGGTAATAAAATGATGATATTGTGTAATATTTAATAATAATTATTATTAATATTAAATGTTGTTCGGTTATGATAAAAAAATTGATTATTCCGTTATTACTGTTATGTAATAATTATTAGATCTATGGTAATAATGATTTGTACCGTTACTATTGTCATTAGTTTTGAATTTTGATAATATCATAATTTGGAAACAAATTCCATTTTTTATCCAAAACATATGTGTTAATAATGAATATTTTGTAACATTTAATCATTATTGCTATTAATTGTCAATAACTACGATTGAGAAAGTTGACTGTTTTGTTATTACTGTTACATAATGATTATTAGTATTGTTATAGTATTAATGATGATTATCAATTTTAAATTGAAGAATCAATGCATCGTAACATTATTATCATTATTGTTTTGGATTTTAAAACTCATGTTGGTTGAGTATGAATACTTGGTTTTATTTTCATATTTATTTGTGCTTGTTTTTGTGCATATAATCAAATTAACTGCATACTATTATGATTTAAGTTATGCAATTTAGTTTCGTGAGATTTTTTTTTGCAAGTGAAAACATATCCTACAGTTTTGATATTGTTGGAATTTGCATTTTAAGCTATTTCCCATAAATTTTATTTTTATTTTTATTTTTTTTGGCGTAGAAGTTAAAAATTTTAAATAATTGAAAAGTATATAGTTATTACTCCATCCGTCCAATTTTATGTGTCTGGTTCGATTAACGTGGTTTGACTGAAGTTATTTTTAATCCAATTTTTCATAATATTAAGTTTAGTATTACTTTATAAAATTTATATATTTATCAAATACACTAAAAATACTATTAAACACAAAAAATTAATTTTAAAAATAATTAAAGAATACTAAAGAAAATAAACTAAGAAAAAAGAGTTGGTTTGACTAATGAATAGTAAGTAGGACAGATAAAATGGGATAGAGGGAGTATAATTTATTATTCAAATTTTTTTAATCATTTAAGTTTTGGATTAATGTTATTATTTGAATAATAATTTTATTGCTCATTTTAAATTTCTATTACTGTATACAATTGATTTGGATATGAGCTTATTGAATTTCATTCATAATTGTTTACTAGTATAACATTATATTTTCTAGTTATGTGAATTTATTTATGCCTTTAGAATTGCATAAGTTAGGGATTATAATAATTCCTTGTTAAGTTGAACTTTATGTGTGGAATTATATGCGGTAGTGCATTATGTTTAAGCACCTTTTAGACTATCTAGAATGTTCACTTGAGATTAAAGAGGTTTTTTTTTTTTTTTTTTTTTTTTTTTTTTTTTTTTTCCATAGGTGAACTATTAAGTTTTGGAAAGATTACTCGTCAATTATGTCTTTAGTGTGGGAAAACAAGAACTGGGAAAAAGTTTCTCGGGAAGTAGCCAATGTGCTACTAATTCCCTTGAAACATTACTCTGTCTAACAAGTTGGTTTTTAATGAGGCTTTGTCCCAACCAACTGATAAACATTATTTTTAGTGTTATTTTAAATAAACTTTTTATAATTAATTCAAAATAATTGATTAATTTTTATCTATTTTTATTTATTATTGCTATAAGTAATTTTATTTAATATTGTTTAATTTTGGGGTTATTTTTGCTATTAATCTAGTTTTGTTATAAGAATTGTTAGCCCAATAAATTATTGACTTCATTTTTATTATTATTATTATTATTATTATTATTATTATTATTATTATTATTATTATTATTATTATTATTATTATTATTATTATTATTATTTAGAAACAAAGGACTCGCAGACTTCTTCTCCGTCAAAGCTACGATCCTATTGAATAGCTGAAGCTTCGGACGAGACCGTGTCAGAGGAAGACGCAGCGACGTTCGGTACAGCTCCGATTGGATGGTGAGAGATTAGAGTTACGATTGGACTGAGGATTATAAATAGAGGGTAGAAGGCATCAAGCCATGATCATCAATTCACTCCGGACTAATTCCGGAGGCGGCCTTGTTCTTCACCGACTACTCTTCACCAAAAGCCGGAGATTTCCGGTGGGCAGTGCTTGGCGGCGACGATTTCCGTCCAACGTTGGCTTGAATTCTTCCTGGCGGTAGTTCCTTGGACGGAAGTAAGCAAGCTCTGGATTATCATTGAATTTGGCTTTACTTAAGCAAGAAGTTTATCATTGTATTTGGCTTCCTTTTGTTATTATTTATCACTGTTTTTGGCTTTAATATTTTAATTAGTTCATTGCGTTGGATTTTAAGTGAAAGTTGATTAGGAGTTTTGTTTCTCCACTTTCAATTCAAATTGAAGTATTGTGGCCGCAGCTTTAATTAAGAGCATGTTAATGGTTGATTATCTCTTAAACATGATGATTTACTAAGTTTTAATTGATTCGTTGTCCGCTATCTTAGTTTTCTTGGTTTTTGATTATATCAAATTCTTAAGGTGTCTTTATTTGATTTAATTCTCCGCAATTGAAACTTTATTTTGAATTCTTTTCACTCTTTATTCTCGAGCTATTTTATTTCATGGTTATTCAGTTATTCTGTCTAATTTTTGCAAAGTCTCCATCAAATTGCTGCTTTTGTTTTAATTCTTTAATTCCTAAATTGTGAGCATTGTTCAATTCCTAAACACTGCTCTAATTCTTTGATTCCTTTATTTTCTATAATTATTATTATTAAGTTGTTATGTGATTAATGAAACTTTGTGATTTAATTTTTGTAAGTTTCATAACAATGCACTTTATAATGAGTTGCTCTTGCGATTGACTATGATGTTTAGTTGGTAAATTTTAAAGTCTTTTAAGTATTGCTTTAAGCTGTTGTTAGTTTTGAATGAACTGTCAAATTGCTTAGCTTATTCATATTTACTTTTAATGGTTGACTTTTAAATGATTTTATTTGCTTAGCTTAATTTCAATTTGTTAGGAATATATTGTATAAGTTTTGATGAGCCAAATGTATTTTGTAGACCCCAATTTTATTTTATTTGAGTCAGTTCTGGTTCACAAAGTATAGTGCACCACTGCCATGAAGCCTACATGAAATCTACGTGAAAGCAGTTTGAAGGAAGAATAAATGAAAGCGGGATCATAACTTAACATATTTATGAAGCATCCAGTCACCAAAGGTTAAGATGGATGAGATGGTAGAAGACTTGTTGAAGCATTCCTAATGCGAGATGATCTATAATTCAATTCCTATTGGAAGCAATTTTGGTGTAAAGATGAATTGCTATCGTGAAATAGTAATATTAGGAGATGATGTCACAAAGAAAATATCATGATAGTAATACCAGGTAATACTATCATGAAAGAACAATTTTATATCATGATAGTTAAATTATCGGATGATGATGTCACTACTATCGGGTGATGACGTCACAGTGTGGTATGGCCAGACGTCACAGTGTGGTATTGGTTACCCAGTTGATATAGAAGAAGCCTTGCCAAGCAAAGCAAATGGTCTACAGTTTGATTCCCACTCGAAGCAATTTTATGAAAACATGATATTGGTCCATGATACAAGGTGGAACATGATAGCTAGCTCATGATATGAAATGGAACATGATATATATAGTCCATGATACAAGGTGGGACATGATATATAGTCCATGATACAAGGTGGAACATGATACACTATTGGGACATGACATCATCAAAAGGATTTATGACATCATGATAAAATAGTTAGACAGAAACATTCTTTTGAAGCTCTGTTTCTGCGAAGGAAGTCTAAGGAGAAGAAGAAGCTGATATACGAAGAAAATCTTTTTGATACTCAAGCAAGAATCAACAGATAAATTATTTGAGCAACTTGGCACATCAGATCAATAATTCAGCAAAAGTCATGCCAGAGAAATTCAAATTTGGAGGCTACACATTCCAAAGAAAAGCTTTGTCAGATTAAAGGAGAGCAACGGCGAGATTTCTCAAAATCTTCTGACAGACGGCGAAATGATTTTTGCAGACCAAGTTGGTAAAATTATTTGATCAACTACAATTCAAAATGGACGATCAAGATCGAAAGTTGATCAACGGGCAAATAGCTTTCATTGGCTATAAAATGCCCAAGCAGACTTGAAGACAAGCAGAGATTTACGGATTTACAAAAACGAATTCTACAATCATCAAGTGGTATATTGAGCTATATAAGATAGAATTCAAGTCTGAGAGAAGAAGTCTTTGTATTTCATTGTAAATCTTCTACTGAGTGTAGAAAAGGGGTAGAGTAACTAGGGAGAGTGAAAAACCCAGTTGGAGTGTAGTTTTGTGCGTAGCACTCGGTTGTAACGGGCAGAGTAACAAGGGGAGCTTGTGAAAACCCGGTGAGAGCGTAGCTTTGTGCGTAGTTCTCGTGGTGTAGGAGTACAGCTTGGTGCGAAGTACTCGGGAAGGCAGAGTAACAAGAGGAGCTTGCGAAAAACCTTGGTGGAGTGTAGCTTTGTGCGAAGCACTCGGAGAAGTGTCGCTGGGCACTTATTCACTATTGTATCTGGGTGATCGAAGAATAGTGAATTTCCTCCTTGAAGTGAAAGGAGAAGAGTGGACTAGGAGGATTACACCACCTCTAAACCACTATAAATCTCTCTCTCTATTTACTTACTGCTCATTTAATTTCGTGCATGCTTATATTATCTGTGAACTAACCCGTTACGGTTTATTGCGTATCTTTATCTGTCTGGGTTTAATAGTTCCCTCGTTTGCATGCAAGTGAAATTTTATATACATCATCCTACATCTACATTAAGTGTTTCTAACGTGATGCATGTATAGAATCTCTCTTTGAGCACGACACAATTAAAGCATAACACTTTGCCGTTACATTTTCCGCTGTGCACACTCTAAGTTGTTATACTTGTTTATGCTTGTTACTTAGAGTTGAAATTACCAAAGTGTTGTTTGCATAAGAAGTTGAAAAAGTTAGAGAAATCTATTCACCTCCCCCCCCCAGACTTCTCGCCACCCTTTCGGGACCAACAAGTGGTATCAGAGCAGTTGTCTATTTGAGTCATTTCTTGACTGCTAGGCAGATCTCGAAACTTCAGGATGA
This sequence comes from Ipomoea nil, assembly GCF_001879475.1. Taxonomy (NCBI): domain Eukaryota; kingdom Viridiplantae; phylum Streptophyta; class Magnoliopsida; order Solanales; family Convolvulaceae; genus Ipomoea; species Ipomoea nil. The sequence goes on from NW_017619219.1 coordinate 726,812, forward strand.
AGAGAGATATGGTTCTTGCTCAAAATTTGCTTTTCTCACTTGATAAATTTGATGATTGGAAAATTCGAATGCAGGTGCACTTATCTGCTTTAAATGATGAAATGTGGGAAGTCATCACAAATGGTCATATCCAAATTATGGAAGCTAATACCGCTACCCCACGAGATCCAAATGCTCCACGATATATTCCAAAACCAAAAATGGAGTGGACAAAGGAAGATAGAGGACGAAATAACTTGGACAATATTGCCAAGGACATTTTGTTCAAAACGGTCGATGACACCATATTCCCAAAGATTCGAAAGTGCACCGCGGCAAAAGAAATATGGGATACTCTCATTAGTATCGGTGAAGGCGATGAGCAAGAAAAAGATAACAAACTAACCATTGCCATGAAGAGGTTCGAAGATTTCAAAATGCTACCGAACGAAAGCGTCACCGACATGGAAGCTCGATTAATCAAAATACTTGGAGAAATCACGGATCTGGGAAAGACCATTACCCAGAAAGAAATATCGCTCAAAGTGTTACGCGGACTACCTACAAATTGGGATATGAAGGTAACCGCAATGCGCGATCATAGAGATCTTAGGACATTATCTACGGATAAACTCTTTAGTGATCTAAAGGCGTATGAGTTCGAGATGAAGACACGAAATGAAGAAGAACGTGATGAACGAACATCCGCACTGATGGCCGAACAACCTTCTACATCAAGGTCAGTAGTAAATAATGATTTTTTATCTGACGAACAATTTTCCTTATTTGTTAGGAAATTCAAGAAGTTCATGCGAAAGAACAAAGGATCACCACAAGGAAATTCTTTTCGAGAGAATAGAAGATCAAGAAGGGAACCGGTCGAAGATAACACAAATGTGTGTTACAATTGTAGAAAGCCTGGACATTTTATGGCCGAATGTCCACATCCCAAGGTGAACAAAAATTTGAATACCTCTAACTCTCCACAGGTTGAGTACAAGTCGAAAGAGAAGAAATTCAAAAAGGACAAATGGAAGGCACTAATAAGCGATCCGTTAGAAGCAAGTGAATCCGAAGAATCATCTAGTGACGAGAGTGATTCATCACAAGAAGATACGGCGCTACTATGTCTAATGGGCAAAACATCCGAACATGAGGAATGCTATATGTCGCGTGAAACCGACGAAGAGGTATCTTCTAGTTCTTTTAGCTCTTTTAGTTCCGTTGACACCTCTTTCGAGACTCAAAAATCTTTTCAAAGTCTTATGGAAGATTGTCAAAAGGTCATGGCCACTCATACTCAAATCAAAGAGCGCAATAATACGTTAATTCTTGAAAAGGAAGAAATGTCACAAAAATTGCAAAATGCTCTAAATGAAATGAGTAATTTGGAAGCCGAAAATGTTCGACTTCAAGAAGAGTGAAAAGCTAGAGAGGTTCGAGAACATAAACTTCGGGAAGTAATCGCATCATTTACGCATTCATCCAAAATAATGGATAAAATGGTAAACATGCAAAAACCCGCTGGAGATAAAGCCGGACTAGGCTACGATCCATCATGTTCTAAAACCCCTCAAAAGTTGACTAATTCTACTACTACTTTAATTAATAAAGTTCTAGTGGTAAAATTTGTAAAAAGTCAACACAGCACAATGAGACAAGGAGTTGGAAACAAAATTAATGCCCAGAAAATTGTTGCAAGGCCGAATCAACACAGTGATATCTTGGCAAGACAACAAAATTTTAAAAGACAAAAATTTGTATCTCAAAAGAGAACCAACGAGTCTAGTGCAATAAAACCTCATAGGAATATGGGAAGAATTCCGAGAATTGGGGCTGGGAGATTATATCCCTCAGAAGAAGATTGGTCGCTTGAAATCAAACCATGGACCAAGTCCAGATTTGCTCTATTTCATAGAATCAAGCAATTATCAGCTTCCCAACCCGCACCGAATCATTATTCGAAAGTGCGTTATGATTATAAAGTCTTTAATGGTTACAAATCATCTACTCTTGGATCAGTGGGATCTAGGTGGATTTGGATGCCAAAAATTACTAACACAAAAGGACCCAAACAAGTATGGGTACCTAAAAAAAATTAATCTTTTTTTGCAGGGAGTTTGGTATTTCGATAGCGGTTGCTCTCGACATATGACCGGCAATAAAGCTAGTCTAGTTGAGTTCAAAAGTATCGAAGGACCAAAAGTAGTTTTCGATGGAAATGATCGATATGGAATGACAAAAGGCACCGGAACAATTGTAAAGAATGGCCTACGAATTGAAGATGTTTCATTTGTCGAAGGATTAAAATTTAACTTGTTTAGTACAAGTCAATTTTGCGACAAAGGATATCTCGTAGAATTTTACAAAGGCAAATGTCAAGTCAAAGACGAATCCACGAAAGAAGTCGTACTCGCCGGATCAAGAAAGAAAAACATGTATGTTGTAGATTGGAGTACAACAAAAGATTCTATATGCTTGATGGAAAATAATTCGAATGAAGCTAGTTGGGAATGGCACAGAAGGCTAAATCATTTGAATTTCAAAACCATCAACAAGCTTGCCAAAAAGAAGTTAGTCGAAGGACTACCCAATATTGTGTTCAAGAAAGATCAAGTATGTGACGCATGCCAGAAAGGAAAACAAATCAAAGCATCATTCAAAGCCAAAGCTCAAGAGTCAACATCTAGACCCTTAAGTCTACTGCACATGGATTTATTTGGTCCAGTAGACCCAGTAAGTATAAGTGGTAAGAAATATACTTTGGTTGTTGTTGATGATTTTTCCAGGTACACATGGACGTTGTTCATAAAGAAAAAGAGTGAAGATGAATCAAAGTTGCCGGAGCTGCTAAAGCAACTACAAGTCGAAAAAGATATGAAGATTGCAACAATTCGAACCGATCGAGGAACCGAATTTTTGAATGGCGTAATTCAATCCTATTGCAATTCACAAGGGATTCTACACCAACTATCTGCCGCACGAACGCCGCAACAAAATGGAATAGCTGAAAGAAGAAACAGGACACTCAAAGAAGCTGGACGTGTCATGATATCAGCCGCCGATCTACCAAAGAGATTTTGGGCAGAAGCTATCAATACGGCGTGCTATACTCAAAATCGAAGTCTAATCCACAAGTCATATAACAAAACATCATACGAATTATGGAAAGGGAGGAAACCCAACCTCACCTATTTTCATACATTTGGGTGTAAATGTTTTGTACTTGTTAATGGAAAGTCCTATTTAAAGACTTTTGACGAACGTGCGAACGAAGGAATATTCTTAGGATACTCATCCACCAGCAAGGCGTATAGAATATTCAACAAATCAACCATGGTGGTAGAAGAATCGATTCACGTTGTGTTCGATGAAAATCACGACAAAAATGGCAAAAATAGTAAAGGTAATCGTGATTTAATTATTTCTAACAATATGTTGGAAGATAATGTGTTGTAGGAAGTAGAAGAATCAAGTGATATGGGTACTCACCAAATTGAGGCAATATCCTATGTGATACCCGAAATATCACGCACACCTACAACCGAAATTGCACCCAGAATTCAAGAAGAAGGAACTCCAGTAGATGAACCCGAAGATGCACCCGTCAACAATTCACAACAAGTGGAATCACAACAAGTATTCCAACAAGAAGGAAACTCTGAGAATCCAACAAGTTTCCAACCAAATCGAAAATGGCTAAGAAGTCACACACATGACTTAGTCATTGGAAATCCAAGTGACGGAGTAAAGACGCGATCATCTACTAGGAACCAACAACAAGATGCAATTTCTCATGCTTTCTATCACAACTGGAGTCAAAGGAAATTGACGAAGCTTTAGCCGATCCAAGTTGGATAGATGCCATGCAAGAGGAATTAGATGAATTCAAGCGCAACGACGTATGGAAACTTGTTCCAAGACCAACGCACCAAAATGTAATTGGCACTAAATGGGTCTTTAGGAACAAAGCAAACGAAGACGGCATCATTGTTAGGAATAAAGCAAGATTAGTTGCGAAGGGGTATTCACAAGAAGAAGGCATTGATTTTGATGAGACATTCGCCCCTGTCGCACGACTCGAAGCAATCCGGATATTCCTAGCATACGCAGCGCACAAGAATTTCATCGTATATCAAATGGACGTAAAGAGCGCATTTCTTAATGGCTTACTTGAAGAAGAAGTTTACGTCGAACAACCACCCGGTTTTGAGGTAAAAGACGTTGGTGATCAAGTCTACAAATTAAAGAAGGCATTGTATGGGTTAAAACAAGCTCCTCGAGCTTGGTACGACACCTTGTCAATGTTCTTAATTAGTTGTGGATTCACCAAAGGTCTAGTCGATAAAACCCTCTTTAGAATTCAAGAAAATAATCACATTTTATTAGTACAAATTTATGTTGATGATATTATCTTTGGAAGTACTGATAAATCTTTATGTGAGGAATTTTCTAAGCTCATGCAGAACAAGTTCGAGATGAGTATGATGGGAGAATTAAATTACTTTTTGGGACTGCAAGTCAAGCAACTTGAAGAAGGAATTTTCATAAATCAAGCCAAGTACACAAGAGATCTTATCAAGAAATTTGACATAGATGGAAAATCCTCAGTCAAAATTCCCATGAGTACATCTCAAAAATTGGATAAAGATGATGAAGGAAAAGACGTCGATCAAACAATGTATCGAGGGATGATTGGATCGTTACTATACTTAACCGCAAGTAGGCCAGACATATCCTACTCGGTTGGCGTATGTGCAAGATTCCAATCAAAGCCCAAAGAAAGTCATCTGATTGCAACCAAGAAGATAATTCGATATCTCAAAGGAACAATCAATGTGGGATTATGGTATCCCAAAGAAGGTGATTTTACACTAACTGGTTATTCAGATGCAGATTTTGCAGGGTGTAAAATAGACCGAAAAAGTACCTCAGGGACATGCCAGTTCTTAGGGGGAAGATTGGTCTCTTGGTTCAGCAAGAAACAAAACTCCATAGCTACGAGCACTGCCGAGGCCGAATATATTGCAGCTGGGAGTTGTTGTGCACAAATTTTGTGGATGAAGCAACAATTGTTGGATTATGGGATTAAATGCGAAAATGTTAGTATTTTATGTGATAATACTAGCGCAATTGCAATAACCCAAAATCCTGTGCTCCACTCGCGAACCAAACACATCGACGTCCGACATCACTTCATACGAGACCACGTCGAGAAGAAAGATTTGAAGATCTATCATGTTCCCACAGAAAATCAAATTGCCGACATTCTCACAAAACCGTTGTTTGAATCTCGTTTTGCAACTCTAAGGCACGAAATGGGAATGATCGAAATGAGCTAAGTATTTCGATCTATTAAATTCAAAAATGGGTGTACGTAATTTGCATGATATTGCATGAAATTTTGTTACCTATGTGTTCTACGTGATTTAATTTAATTAATGTGTTACAATTTATTTGTGTACATGTTAGTAATTTTATCTTACGAACTTAGGTACGTAGAAATTGGTTATTTGTTTTCAATTGTTTAAAAGGGTTATAAAAGTTAGGGGGAATGCATCATGATAGTGGAGGGATTATATGATTTAGGGGGAATGTACTGCTAAGCTATGCTAAAAGTTGATAACAGTGCATGCAAATTGATTTGCCAGTCTTAATGGTCATCAGCTTTAATTTTAATTTTCACCTGCTTAAGTCAATTTGATGTGATTTCTTAGAAATGTATTTGGCATCAATTTTGATCTTATCTGTTTAAATTAATATTATTGGTCGATCATTTTTTTAATTCTCAGATTTATCAGATGAGGAAATTAAATTGTTAGCATGAATAGAGTTATTGCACTAACAATTTTGTGTCGAAGAAATTTTTGCTCCATGAACATCTACAGGTGGCAGCCAATTAAAGCATAATTTTTGGCGCTATGTACCCACAAATGGAGTATTAAAATCTGAGTTGGCAAATTTAAATCAGTGAAAGTTCGAAGTTGCCCTCAATTGTTCTACAATCTATTTCTATCCACTAAAGGGCAAGATGGTAATTTTGCTAGGCATTTATTTTGCCTCCAAAAGAAAAAGAAGAAAGAAGATCATCTCCTTCTTCCTCCCTCTCTCACCGCCGGCGCATGCAAGAAGAAGAAGAAGAGCTTGAAAATCTCCAAATTCAAACCAACCCATCCCAAATCTCCCACAAAAATCTCTTCTACACACAAATACCCATTACCCACCCTCACCATTGATCTTGAAACCTCTCACAAACAAAAACCCATTCCCTTTTACCCACTTTTTCGGACTGCCGAAACCCCACCCAAAAGCCCCACCTCAAAATAATCCTAATTTGTGTTCTATCGAGATGGAAGGAACTCAAAATCCAATTGGTGCCGAAGGATCGAGGAAAACAACATGGGTGATAGAGGGATGATCTTGGACCTTGAAGATTACAACAAGTTTGTCCAAAACAGAGACTTGGGCGTAAAAATCTTAACCTCTCTTGAAACTAGTGGGTTATTGAATTTTTGCTCATTCAAGTATGATGGTTTCTATCTAAATGAAGTAGTAGAATTTTATAAACATGCATATGTCGAAAATGGTGTTATAAAATCTACTGTTGGAGGAATTGTGTTGACAATTGGGTTAGATGATGTGAGAACCAAATTTGGTTTGGAGGAGAAGTTGTTGAAAGTTGAAGATCACGGCTTTGATTTAAATGATTTCTGGAGTGAAATTAGACACGAAACCGCACAAGTCGCGGCGTGTAACAATGGATTTAAGGTGATGTTGAAGCATGAATTTGGTATGCTACTAGATATTGTGCATAAGACTATTGAGTGCAAATATTCTAGTAGAAATTATTTTACAAAGAAAAATTTTCCTTTGATGCATGCCATTGTGAAAAATGTTGCCGTAGATTGGGGTAAGTTTATATATGGCCGAATGGTTGATCAAGTTAGGCTAGCAAAACCATTGGTGAATGGATGGTTTCCAAATGACATTGGATATGGTTTTGTGGTTGGAGAGTTGTTGAAGTCTAAAGGTGTTGACCTATCCAAATCAAAACCCATACAAAACCAAAATTATCTTTTTCGAACCCCAAACCCGGTTGATCCTTCCCTAGCCAATATCCGAAAACGAAAACCGGCAAACACATCAACCCATTCCTTAACCAAAAAGCCTCTTTCTATCCGAGCATCTAGCCACGGGGAATCAAATACTCACGGGAGGGCTAGTGATGATGCTTGTAGCCATCCTCTTGTCACCCTTCCCACACCCGTAACCCACACCCCAAACCCGAATGAAGAAGTGATTTTACCAAGCAAGGTTGGGAGTGTAGATGACATTCCAACTTATGAGGCAAGTAGTGAGTTGTTGAAGGAGTATGAACGTGTGAAAGTTTGGAGGAATTGGAGATTAAGTGATCACAATTCGGTTGCCACATCAATAGGGCCGAATACTCTAGAGTTAGAGGAGTTTGCTCTAACGTGGATTGGAACAAGAAATCTTGCTACCGCGACAAGGCTATCGGTGATTAATGAATGCTTTGTTAAGAAAGTTGCCATTAGTCGGGGCAAGAAAGTGGCTCAAGAAGTTCCCGAAAATGCCGTTGAGACAATAGATGGATTTGCTCGTGATGATATTGCCCGAGCATTGGTTATTTCAAGGGAAGAAGTACACGACACACATGGGGAAGCATCACATTTGAAGGAGACCGAAGGTGGAAGCTTGCAAGATTTGGATCCATTTCCTTCGAATATTGGGGATGATAATCTTAGTTTTGATGCTATTTCACCTCACACGGCTACGGATGTAACAAATTCTGTAAATGAAAATTTGGAAGAAATTGTTGGTGATGAAAACCGAATGGAGGAACAAGAAAATGTGCTACAAATTGAAGTGTCACCATTGCCATTAAGCCGTGCCGAGCCAATTCATTTAGCCACTACCGAACCAATGGAGCATACACTTGATGAGCCCTTGTGTCTTGACAATGCACCATACGTGGAACCACCATCCATGCCGAGATAACCACGAGAGGAACCACACAAGGAGGTACATTCTTCATCCGTTAATATTGATGCTTTGAAAGAAAATATTATTGGAGATGTACGTAAGGAAATTCAAGAATTGAGAGGAGATGTCTTTCAAGAGTTTGAGAAAGTTCAAAATCAATTTGGTAATGTTGATACCAAACTAGATGACTTTCACAAGGAACCTTATGAAAGGGCCGAATCCTTGTTACTTGGACAAGGATCAATGCAAGGCGATATGGCCACAATGTCTACCAAACAAGAAAAGCATAATAGGGAAGTCTTGAAGATGTTCCTTGACTTAGGAAAGAAAGGAACGGAGTGTGAATCAAGGCTACGATTTGTGGACAATCAATTGAAAGCTCTACTACACCAAGTTGGCGTGAACAATGATCTCTTAATTGGAGTCCAAAGGAGCCAAGACAAAGCTTCGGCGAGTTTCCAACACTATGTTGATGCTGCCGAAAAGGGGGAAAAGAGCTAGAGGAGCCCCAAGCCGTTTGGTGAACCACTTGATTGGACCGTCGTCACAACGGCCACTAGTTGAGCTTATTCGACCTCCAGGAGCACCGAGAGGAGCCACACCCACACCGAAGGTTCAAGGCCGAGGAAAAAGGAGGATAATGGATTATCTTGTGACCGCTCAGAGCTCGGACTTTCCTAGCTAAAGATCATCACCTTCAAGATCAATTTATGAAGAAAACAAATTAAAGCTTATACGAGAGTTGGAGACATTCTTTGGGCACACAAGCAACGAAATGATGGATGGAAGATCATTTGAAGAATGCGTTGCTTGGTACCAAGCCGGAGTGTTACGAGGTGACAATATTCAAGAAGCTTATGGAAATTATGTTACCGAGCAAGTCACCGCACCATACCAACTCGAAGGAAAAGAACAAGACTTCAAGGAATTAAGGGCACACGTGAATGCCATAATTGGCAAGAGGTAAAATTTTGAAGCCTCAATTTATTTTTTGGTGTACATAATAGCTAGCTTGTTCGAATTATGCCTTTTGGTACATAATATAAATTGCTAGCATATGGTTTATTTCTTTATTGTGTCTAGTATGTTTATTGCTTTAAAGTCTCAAGATTTTAAATTGGACTTAGTAATTGCATGTGAGGCGTATAATTGAGAAAATAAAATTGAAAGGGGGAAGGAAAATTAAAAGATAAAAATCAATACGCAACCCCGTGTTATAGTCTCAATATACGTTTAGGACCATCCAAAATTAAAATCTCTAGGTCGTAAATGTGTTAAACCCGTCAAATGGCTAGTCGCAATAAAATTGGACAAAAAGATTATTTTTCAAAATTGACATAGCCAAATGACTTGGTTATAAGTTTCGGCATCATCAAAAAGGGGGAAATTGTTAGGAATATATTGTATAAGTTTTGATGAGCCAAATGTATTTTGTAGACCCCAATTTTATTTTATTTGAGTCAATTCTGGTTCACAAAGTATAGTGCACCACTGCCATGAAGCCTACATGAAGTCTACGTGAAAGCAGTTTGAAGGAAGAATAAATGAAAGCGGGATCATAGCTTAACAGATTTATGAAGCATTAAGTCACCAAAGGTTGAGATGGACAAGATGGTAGAAGACTTGTTAAAGCATGCCTAATGTGAGATGATCCATAGTTCAATTCCTATTAGAAGCAATTTTGGTGTAAAGATGAATTGCTATCGTGAAATAGCAATATCAAGAGATGTGGTAATACTATCATGAAAGAACAATTTTATATCATGATAGTTAAAATTATCGGATGATGATGTCACTACTATCGGGTGATGACGTCACAGTGTGGTATGGCCAGTGGAGAACACGTGGAAGAGACAAGACAAAAGAATTTAAGTCTTGAATTATATCAATTGGTTACCTAACCAAGATGGAAGAAACCTTGCCAAGCAAAGCAAATGGTCCATAGTTTGATTCCCACCTGAAGCAATTTTATGAAAACATGATATTGGTCCATGATATACAATGGAACATGATATCTGGTCGATGATACAAGGTGGAACATGATAGCTAGACATGATATATATAGTCCATGATACAAGGTGGAACATGATATATAGTCCATGATACACTATTGGGACAGAAACATTCTTTTGAAGCTCTGTTTCTGCGAAGGAAGTCTAGCGAAGGAAGTCTAAGGAGAAGAAGAAGCTGATATACGAAGAAAATCTTTTTGATACTCAAGCAAGAATCAATATTTTTTTGATACTCAAGCAAGAAATATTTGTTTTTAGATTTTGATAATACCAAATGATAAGAATTTTAGACCCTAATTATTTTTATTTTATAGACTTAGGATATTTATGCTCAACATTCGAAACCAACTGAATAGTACCTCGAGTAGTAAAGATTCTTTCCATCTGAAGGTTAACTCGATAGAACAATCTCAATATTAGACTTGAAGAGTAACCCGAGTGGCTAACTCACAAGTGGTTCGAGTTGAAGATTAGAAGACTGAAGTCTCAAAGAGTAGAAGATATCAAGACCAAAAGGTTGCAAAGACCAAGAAGTAGAAGGTTATAACTTTCAAAGTTTTGCAAGACCGAATGGTAAAGTTTACCATTCGTAACTGAAAGGTTGCAAAGGTAAAAGAATATGAAGGACCTACCTTTCGAGGAGTAAAAGGGATGAGTGGTAAGGCCAACCATTTGTATCCGAGAGGTCTAAGTTTCAAGGCAATAACCTAGTTAACCACTCGAAGAACTGCTCGAGACATTCTCTGGGCTGTACAGTCCGAAACCTTAAAATGATGACCGAATATGTCCAAAGCAAAGTGAGTCCTAGGAACATATCCCAAGGAAGATATTTCCTTTAAAGCCTTGTCATTTTGTGCAGAACAAAAATCAATGTTCAGCGTAAATTAAGTCTTTAACGGCTGGAAAATCTGACAAGCTCCCATACCATCCGAATTACCCGCAGATCTCTACACGTTGGTCCGTAGGTGTTTGAAATTTATTTTTTCCTCCAACGGAACTATTTCAGCATGCCTATAAATACCCCCTTCCAAGACTGAAGAAGGTGCTGGTCTTTTTAAAATATTATCAAGTGTTAAGCTTTCAAGTGCTCGTTCTAGCGACAGTGTTAAAGTGAAAGAGAAACTAAAGCAAAAAGGAACTACATCCAAATCATAGAAACCTGTGTTACTCAAGACGTCAAGATCAAGATTCAAGAGCCATGTTCGCTAGTTGGAGAAGAAGAAAAACCTTTTTTCTTCAACCTTGTAATCTCTACTCGGTAGAAGTAGAAAGAAACGGAGCAAACTCGGTCAAGAGTTGAAAAACCTGGTTGTGGAGTTCACCGCTAGCTTACTGTTCAAAGCGTGAACGTCCAGAGATTTTTGTATTGGAGATAGTGTAAACCTTCTTAGGGTTTAAGGAGAAGAGTGGAGTAGGCTCGTTATATCCGAACCACTATAAAAATCTCTCTCTCACTCTTTTAAATTATTTACCGCTTTTATTTCATAATTTTCACCAAACCTAAAATTCGATAAGACTAAAACAACATGCAAAGAAAATTTCAAAAGGGGTAACAAAAATTTTTGCTGTGCATTCTGAGCGAGATGTTAAAATCACCTCTCAGTTGCTTTAACCTTTCGAAAAGATTTTATTGGTCCCAAAAGGGTTGGGAGTAAGTCTATAGGGTGGGGGGGGGGGGTGAATAGACTCACTAAGTTTGTGAAATTTCTTTGCGTTTGTTAAGTTTACCCACGAGATGAGCTTAACAAGATGTTCAGAAGAGGGAGGGAGGGAGGGAGGGGGAGAGAGAGAGAGAGATTATATAGTGGTTCGGCTGTTAACGAAGATTACTCCACTCTTCTTCACAACACATGAAGGTTTACACGAAATCCCCCTAGTACAAAACACCACAAAAGTCACTCCTTGTATACAAAGCTGCACGTGAACTTTGAACCCAAGTTTTTCTACTCATAGAGTTTACTCAGCCTCTTTCTACTTCTTCGCGTAAAGTTTACAAGGGTTGAAGAAATAGATTTTGTTCTTCTCCAACTGAAATCTTGGCTTGAGTAGATCTGGATAATCGATTTTGAAGCTGCACAAGATTTATTGAACTAGATGTAAATGTTGAAGCTTTGTCTATCTTCTCTTAGATCATTGGTCCTTTCAACAAAAAAAAAAAAGAAAAAAAAAGCCTTTTCGCACTTAGAAATTTTTGAAGGACCAACACCTTCTTAAGTGAATGAAGAGGGTATTTATAAGCAGGGGAAAATAGTTTCGTTGGAGGGAAAACCATTTTCAAAAAGCCTATGGACCAGTAGGTAATCTGGAGGGTAAGTAACTTATCAGATTTTATTGTCGTTGAATCCTTAAAAAGCATCTGATAATAGCTTTGCATTTAATGAAGGATTGAACTCGGGATATGTTTCATTTACTTTTTGTGCCCTAGAACATATTTCCTCACCCTTTAAGGTTTTAGAATTGATTGTGCTTATAAAAAATGTTTGAGCTACTTTTGTGCTCGGATAATGTTTGAGTTGTCATACTAAGTTGTTAACTAGGTTAATGCCATGAAACTTAGATACTCTCATATACGATGGTTGACTTTAATTTACCAATCATCTCTTAACTCCTCGAATGATCTTTCTTATCACTCGCTCTTGATAATACACAAGAGGTAGACATTTCCACTATTCGGCCATTGCAACCTCTCGATCTTGAAAGTCTTCATCTTCGAATCTTTTTGTTCATAGTCTTCGTGTAACAACCCTAATTTTTAAAACATTTAAAGCCTATGAAATAAAGGAAAATCTATCATTAATCATCCAAACATAGCGGAACTAACAACATAAGTATCAGGGTGATATGCCACACCTAGGTTGGAGAACCTAGATACACAGGCTAAACTAACCAAACAAGGCATAAACTATAACAAATATCCACAATACAATTCAAGGCTCACAGGCCATCTAACTATTACTAAGCTAAATCCACGAGTCCATCTAACGCGCTCCGAAGCTACAAGTCAGCACCTGAAAAACATACGGTGTAACAACCTTCAGCGAATAATTCTGGTAACCCACTCCCACGCGTTAAGTACGATAAATATAAATATAGGAAATCATTTTGGAATTGGAATACATATATAGCCTTAAGCAATACTAGCTTTCAAATCAGAATCAGGACTCAAAATATAACCCCGGATCGACACCATGAATACCACTAACATGCATCCTATATTTGCAAAGTATAATAAACAGGAAAGCACATAAATAACAACTAAAGGCAAGCAACGGGATTCAATAAACATCAATTAGCAAGTGATCATCAAAGCACACAATCCATCTTCCAACCTTATACCAAGTTCCAACCTTTACTCCTCTCCATCCTTATATCAGTTCCAACCTGTACCTCCAGGCCACCCTTATATCGCCTCCCTTATTCCTCCGGAGCAACTACATGCCCTACTCCGTAACCACCAACAAGTCCACCAACATGGTAGCACCGAAGTGTCATTCGCATGGTCCGTGCCTCTAGCACCAATACCAAGGGGTCAGCGCATATAGCTCTAACATGACACCGCGACACTTATACCCTGACCCAAGCCTTTAGCCAGCAAGTCTAAGGGGTGGTCCGTGCCTTTAGCATGATAACCGAGCACTCGTTGTGCTTTCCGCCAACAATTCATTTCCACCAATCACAATCTCATTCTCATCAGTCACATCAATCATTGCGCAATGATCACAATACTCATCATCATTCAATCAAATAACATTCAATCAACAATAACAATCAAGACAAAATAACAACGATACGCACTACACATAAATTCCTAGAACGGTACTCAAAACATCGTACGGGACTCATAAACATCAAACGAGGTACAACGGGGCACGACGGGACACGGGGAAACAACAAACGGGGGAAAACAACCTGCCACACCATGCCATTCCAGCAAGTGGGCGATGGGTGGTGGACTTCCCGCCGGCGGCGTCCCTATTCTAGCAGGTGCCCGGCGGGCAGTCGACTGCCCGCAGGAATCCGACAGTATTGGCAGCGAGTAGGTGGTGGGGACTCGTCCCCCCACCTTCCCTCTACTGGTACGAAGGTGAAATTCCAGTTCGGTGTTCGTTCGTGGAACCAAAACCATGTCCAAACACATTCTAACACGTAACAACAACATCACGGATTCAATTAACAAAGATTAAACCAAGAATCATTCCAATTATATTCTAACACGATTCCTAAACATGCCATGACTCCACATTGGTCACATAACAGTTCAGGAGCATCCGGAATCTCAAGAACATCAAGAAATCGATATGCAAAACCCTACAGGCAAGTCATAGGCTAGACTCAACACCCGATCATGCATAAACCCACCCAAGAATACCAAGAACATCACAACAACGAGATTCACGATATAAACACTAGGGACAAGCTCTAGACATAATTAAAATACAAGATTACACATATAATCAATCACAACATCAAGATCACCAAGATTATCAAATAAACACAATATAAATCCTAGGCAAGGCTCTATCAAGACTCAATCACAGAATCACACATACAATTATCAAATGAGCCAATGATCAAGATATATCGAGGAAAATAGGTTTTGTAAGACAGGGGGAGTTACCTTGTTTGCTTATCAATCCAAAAACACCGTTAATGGAACCTGTGAACCAAATTGCACTCTCACGAAACAATCGAGTTAATAAAATAATTAGACCATAATGGATTCAAACGCTAGATTTCTCCCAACACTAAAGATATCCTATCCAACTAAGCTGGACATATCTTTGATAACCTTAGGTCCTTTGTTTAGTAAAAGGGTTAACAATTAACAAAACCAACCTAAATCCCATTCCCTATATTTGAACCCTAGCCAGACTTATCATTAACCACCCGCCTTGCTAATTGAGCTAAGCAACCTCTTAGTGGTTTTACTAATAATAAATCTATTTAAACCTAGGTAGTCAAGAATGACTAAGATGACAACTTACCTTCATCTTCTTCTTCGATATACTTCGCCGAGACGCAGCGGTTGCTCCACGGGGACACCATCTCCTACTGCCCACCCGCTGCCTCAATGCCAGTATGTTCGCCGTAGGGAGGAGGGTCGCTTTCATAGCCGGAGGACGCCGGAAGGGGGGGGGGGACCACCGTTGCGTTACTCTGCCATCGCCGTCGTCGAGCTGCTCGTGCTGCATGTCGTCGAATCAAGGCCGTCCATCCTTAACGGAGGGTCGAGAGGGAGAGAGGATCACGGTTTAGAGTTTAGGGAAAGGTTGGGGCTGGTGGTTGCTACCATTTGATCGGTGAGGGTGGCACGAAAGAGAGTGAGGGCGGTGGTGCGGTGAGGGTTCATCGGCGGTGTTGAGAGAGAGGGAGAAAGACGTGATGGAGGGGGGGGGAGGAGGGAAATCGCCAGTTTGTCGTATGTATGTATGTGTTCCGTATGTATTTATACTGTAGATAACTGGGATATATATATATATAATTCCTAGTAGGGTTAGGTTTCCTTGATGGCCTTGGGTTAGATGGGTCAAGATACGTTAGGGATTGGATTACATAATAGCTATAGGGCATATGTAATCCAATACCAAACGTATCTTGACCCATCTAACACAAGCCCATCTAGGAAACCTAACCCTACTAGGAATAATATATATATATATATATATATATATATATATATATATATATATATATATATATATACATATATATATATATATATATACATATATATATATATATATACATATATATATATATATATACATATATATATATATATACATATATATATACATATATATATATATATATATATACATATATATATACATATATATATATATACATACATATATATATATATATATACATATATATATATATATATATATATATATATATATATATATATATATATATATATATATATATTGGGCTCGGGATTTGGGCATTTAATATCGTAGCTTATAAACTAATTAACCAAGGTCCATAGTAACATACTTAGGCTTATATGTATACTAGTTGAGGGCACGCGCGCTTTGCGCGAAACGTCATGCCCAAAAATCAATTATTATATATGTTTTAATTTTTTATTTTTTATTTTTAAAAGGAGTATGTTCTAATTTTTAAATAATAATATATATAATTTTTAATAATTGTTATATGACAAAATAAATAAGAATACATAAATAAGTTATTTAGATACCAAAATAATATACAAGAATTGAATTAGGAACATGAGGGGGGACATTAGATTTGGTTAGAGGGAGAGAATGGAGATGTTAGCTAGAATAATGTAGTGGTTTTGTAAAAAAAAAAAAATGTTAAAAAAAGAAAAAAAAAAGAAAAAGAAAGAATGGAGTGTTGGAATGATGGAGAAAAAAGAATACAAAGATCACATCAAGGCAAAGAGGAAGAAGACAAAAAAGGAATGGTAAAGCTGTTAGTTCTTTAAAAGTTGAGGACAATTAAAATGAAAAAATAAATCAAAAATTAGATCAAAAAATTTCATCCATTAGATTTGAAATCAATGGTAAGCTAAGCAAGGGGTGCCATTTTTGAGGGGCAAATTGCAACTCCCAAATATAAGTATAGGGGAGATTTGTAGTAACATAATTAATTATAAATACATAGATCTATTTGGGAAATATTTATATTCAATATAAATATTTACGGGGTATCACACTTTGTCTCTGATAGCTTTGTTTCGAGCTGTTGAGAGATAACCCTAGCGTTGATCTCGACTCATTTTGTTTGAGAGAGTTAACCACTCGGGTTACTCCTTGAGTGTTTGTTCATATGTTACATTTAAGTCACTCGGGTAATCATTCAATTAAGACTCGAATGTTGAGTAGACCTAAACTAAGTCTAAAATAAAAAGAATTGGGGGTCTAAACTCCTAAGTTTGGTATCATCAAAATTTATACCCATACAGAATTCTTTTATCAAAAAACATATTAAGTTTCAATTCAGGTTATAGCCCTGGTTTATGTCCATTTTTCATGTTAATTTTTTTTTGTACCTTATGCTATAAAAGTTGTACTACATAATTTTTTGGACAAAAATATCCCTGCTATTATAACTTTTGTTATCTTTCCACATTATTATTACCATGTACATACATGCACAATATTTTTTCTTACATCCTTCAACGGTAAGTTTGAATTCATTTAGGTTTTAATTAAAATGTTACTATAGTTATATTTAGTAATTTAACATTTCTATAATTTAGTACAAGGTTGGAAGATGGATTGTGTGACTTGATGATTGATTGCTAATTGATTGTCTTGAATCCCTTTGTTGTCTCTATTTGCTATTTTTAAGCTTATCTGTCTATTAGGTTTTGTGTCGTGTTCTTAGGACGCATGCTAGTTTTCATTATTGTTCTATAGTGTCAAGTCTGTTGTTGTGTCTCGAGTCTTGATCTTGGTTTAAAGCTAGAGTTGCTCAGGCTATAATGTATTCCAGTTTCAAAATGATTTCCTATATTATATTTATTGTACTCAACGCGTGGGAGTGGGTTACTCAGCATTATTCGCTGACGGTTGCTACAATGTGTTTTTCAGGTGACAGCCTTTAGCTAAGGAGCGCGTTAGACGGTTCGTGGATCTAGCTTAGTGGTAGTTAGACGGCCTGTGAGCCTTGAATTGTGTAAAATATTAATTATAGTTTATACCTTGTTCAGTTTGTTTAGCCTGTGCATCTAGGTTCTCAAACCTAGATGTGGCATAGCACCCCGACAATTGTGTTTAGTTTATGCTCTGTTTGGGATAATTAAGGGTAGATTAGGTTATTTATATAAGCATTTAATAGCTTTAAAAATTAGGGGTATTACACTTGTGGCTTAGCTACGTGTCATTTCGGACGGGGTGTCATGGGCCCGTGTGGCTCGGTACCCCGGGGCCATCTTGACGCACGTTTTGGCTTTGATTCCATTAAGTTTGGTTAAGTTTTGAGCTATTTATGAATGTTTTTGTGGGGATAAATGTTGCAGATTGTGGTTTGAGTTGTTACAGTGAATGAAAATGTTCATGTATCAGACTTTGATTTATCCACATGATGAACATGTTATTATTTGGAGAAGCATGAACATTAATTGTTAGAGTTTTGCTAGAAAAGCATGCTTAAAGTGTATTTTATGATTCATTGAGATTATTGTCAAAAGATCCTAAATGTTGAAGTTTACAAAGCATGTCTATCTTGAATATTATTATACTGAGAATGAGTCCAAGCTGAGTATTTTGAGTTTCAAGTGCATGTTAAATACTTGCTAAGTGCTTGTTGAGAAGATTTGTCAAGTTATGAATTACAAGCAAGATTTATTGATTTATTGAGAATCCACAGTGCATAGAAATGGAAGCATGATTACAGTAAATTGCATTTGAGCATACCATGTTTTTAAAGTGCATAAGTGGCCAAAGTGAGCCTAAGTATTATTTTCTAAAAAGTCATATCTATTTTGGAAAGTCATTATCTTGTCATATTGAGAATGTGTTTGAGAAGTTATGTGCATATTTTCATAAGATAAGTGTTGCATGATTTGAGATGCATGAATGATATATTTATATATATCTATTGTAAGGAAAACCCTGTTTTGGAGGACCCGCTTGGACTATGTCCTTTCGGAGTAGAAAGCAACGGACATTGCGGTCCGAATTCATGTAACGCGGCGTATTCCCACGTTACAAGGTTGGAAACTGCCCGCCAGGCTTGGAATCCTGGTCAGGGGGTGTGCACACTGATAGTTCGATACCTGATTCCACAGAGTTTGAGTTTTGGGACCACGAGATTGGTTCGGTGGCGAGATGTTAGTGATTGGCCGGCTCGACGCCGTGTCCAATGGATTCATCCCCTTTTGGGTGAAATCCGGTCTAGTCCACAAGTAAAGAGAAAGCGAATCATTGCGACTCTAAGAAAGCGAGTCTTGGAGACTCTAAGAAAGAAAGAAGCAAAGCGAGTCATTTATGACTCTAAGAAACCTCCACAGAAAAAGTATACTATTTACAAAAGAGTGTATATGTACCTATACTTATATATCTTGCACGAGATTGCATGATTAGTAGCATGAGTTTGCTTATATATCTTGCACGAGATTGCATGATTAGTAGCATGAGTTTGCTTTTATATCTTGCACGAGATTGCATGATTAGTAGCATGAGTTTGCTAATATATCTTGCACGAGATTGCATGATTAGTAGCATGAGTTTGCTTATTATATATCTTGCACGAGATTGCATGATTAGTAGCATAAGATTGCTTATGAGTTATTCGATAACAAGAGTTTCTTATGAGTTACATGTCTTGCACTAGATTGCGTGATTGATAGTATGAGCTTGTTGTGAGTTATATGTCTTGAAAGAGAATGCATGATAAGTATATGATAGCTCATGAATGTTTATTTGAGTTATATGAGAAAGCATGAGTTTATTTGAGTAAACAAGAAGCTTAGTTTGTTCATGAGATGAGAATGTGATAAGTCTTTATTGAATAAGTATGCCTACTTGTTGCTTAGGTTGAAAGCATCTAGAAGCTAACGCCAAAGTATGATTTAAGTGTTTAAGTGGTTGATTTCAAGAATGTAAACTCTATTTTCCAAACTATATACTGTATTTTCTTTACAGGGTTGAGTGGAGTTATACTTAGCTTTGTTTTAACGGGTGTTTTCTATTTGTCTATTTGCAAAACCCTTTCAGGTGGGCCCAGCTCTTGAGAGTGTTCGAGTTAGACTAGTTAGTTAGATGGCTTGTCGTCTAAACTCTTGTTATTTGGTTTTGTAGTATGTTATATTTTTGTTGGTGCCGGACACCTGGGTTGAATTCCCCTAGTTATTCGGATGTTAGTTTGACTTGATGTTTAGTTTTACCCTTAGCCTGTGCAATCACCGTGGGAAGGCGATTGTGGCGGTGACACTCCTACTAAGTTTGTTAATTAAGTTTACTTTTCCACTGCTTAGTTTATCTTGTTTTGGTTTTAGTTTGTTAAGTAAGTTTAAGAAAAGTGGGGTGTTACAGAAACAAAGTGACAAATGATGAATTGTTCTACCTGTGGAGCATGGACACAAGAAAAACAATCAATATAGGAATAATTTGCAAGAAGTGGCTGGGCGAGCAAGTCAAAAGACAAACAAGCATAATCTTTGTAGGACCGCAACTCAATAGACTCTGTTGGGGGATGGGAGTCGAGAAGGTGCTCTATGAGGGGAGTATCCTCCGTATGGTGACACCATTCTCGCTATCGGAATTTGAAATGTTAGGTATTTACTAGGTGCCCTTGCCAAGGGAGGAAGAAGAGTCGGTAGCACTCGCGCTTGCCATGCCAGCTACTGCAACAGTGCCCACGCAATCCGTAGTTCCCAAGAGATTTCCACAAGTCACGGATTGGGAGTCCATGAGGGCATTTCAATATTTGTTACACGTGGAGGCCTTGAACACAATGATGAACTTCATCAACGCCCAACCAAGAGCGATAAGCCCCTCGCGAGCTACGGAGGAGGCAGACATCACATGGGCCTCACCCGCGATTCCCAAGGATGATGACTATGAGAGTTGACCTTCTCCCATTCCATTCCACTCCCTCTTTCCCGTGTGATCCCATTTGATTACACTGGTTCCTAGTCCTATATATTTGTTCTGTTTCATGATAAACATTAGGCATCACGTGTGTGGGGTACCGCCTTACTTTACCTTTACTTTCCAGCAATTTACTTTCTAGTACTTTTGAATCACTGCACTCTTTTAGTGCTTTTATATTCTGGACTTTTGGATACTCTTGAGCTTTAATATTGCTTGCATTTTATTTTAGCTTTGATTTGATTTTACTTGCTTATATTCAAATTGTGCCAAGAATAAGAGAATAAGTGGTGTAGTAGGAGTGTTTGATCACTCTTAGGTTTCCATTATTCCTTGTGCTAGCTTATCACACTAACGGTTTCATTGTATGATTGATGATTGATTTTTGTCCATAGCAAAGGGTTGGGGCAAAGGCTATTGATGATGACATTTAAGTAAAATCTTTCATGAAAAAGGGGGTTTACTTCTTTATCCCTTTTACTCTTATAGCCCTGGTTCTATTTCTAAAGTGTGGAAAAAGGCTTTGCTTGCACAATTGCCCTTTGTTATTTCATTTAGCATGCACAAATGATTATTCAAGTCCAATGCTTATTCCTAAAGTGTGGAAAGGGACACCCTTCAATCTTTAACCCGTATTATTATTTTTCTCCTAGTGTTTAAAGTGAACATTGAGAATGATGTTCGTTCGAAAGTGTGGAAATGACGCACTTTGGCAAAGGAGTTCAAAACGGACACATTTGGAAGAGCACGGAAGGAGGACCGGATCATAACCCATGTCACGCACGTGACACTCAGCATGATTAGGCACTGGACCTGAAAAACGTCGATGTCACGCGCGTGACCCTCAGCATGGAAGCTTGGTGGAACCAGATCACTTCGCTGTCACGCACGTGAAAGTGACGTGGATGAGGCTGAGTAGGCTTGACGCGAATTTTCTTCTTTAAAAAGTAGGATTTTCAGATATTTTAGGGGGTTAGATGCTCTTTTGGTTAGAGACACTTTTCAAGAGGTGCTCTTTCGGTATGAGGAATTGAGAAGTCTAAGAGGTGCTCTTTCGGTCTTTCTTACAACCTGCAAAATCTACATCCAAATAACTAACTAGCTCAAAGGATCCACCTCTTAGATACCAAAGCCCAACGCTTTGCGTACCTTTGAGATACCTTAGGATCTTCTTAGCCGCTATGTGGTGACTCTCTTTTGGATTAACCTAAAATTTAGAACAAACACTAACTGCAAACGAGATGTCCGGTCTACTGGCTGTTAAGTACAATAGAGAGCCAATTATACCTCGGTACTTAGCTTGGTCTACTTCCTTCCGTTCGTTGTCGATGTCCATTCAAAACGAGGTGTTCATAGGAATCTTAACCGATGACTTCCCATCAACTCCAAACTTCTTGATGAGTTCCTGCATATACTTGGTTTGGTTGATAAGTAATTTAGTTCTCCAATCATGCTCATCTCAAACTTGCCTTGCATGAGCTTAGAGAACTTCTCGTACAGGGATGGATTGGTTCTTCCAAAGATAATGTCCTCGGCGTAGATTTGCACCAACAATATATGATTTATATCCTTAATTCGGAAGGGGGTTTTGTCACCTTGCCCTTTTGTGAATCCACAATTGATACGAAAACCTGAGAGGGTGTCATACCATGCTCTTGGCGCTTGTTTCAATCCATACAAGGCCTTTTTCAACTTGAAAGACTCTATCCATACCCAAATTCATTTGAAAACCTAGAGGTTACGTTGCTCTACGTACACTTCTTCTTCCAATAAGCCATTTAAGAATGCGCTCTTTAGGTCCATTTGGAAGACTTTGAAATCCTTGTACGCAACGAATGCTAGAAAAAATTTTATTGCCTCCAATCTTGCTAAAAGTGCGAAGGTTTCATCAAAATCGATTTCTTATTGACAATAGCTTTTCGCTACGAGACGAACTTTGTTCCTAACAATGACTCCTCATTTGTCCATTGTGTTCCTAAAACCCCACTTCGTCCCAATTACATTTTGGTGCGGAGGTCTAGGAACTAGCTCCCAAACATCGTTCCTTTCGAACTAATGGAGCTCTTCTTGCATGGCTGTGACCCAATCCAGATCACCAAGTGCTTCTTCCATAGTCTTAGGCTCGGCTTGTGAAAGGAAACACGCCATCATACATTCGAGAATGGATGATCTGGTCCTAACACCTTGTCTTATGTCTCCAATAACTTGATCTTGAGGATGGTCCCTTAACCACCTTAGATCTGGCTGAAAGGTTGTTGGAGGACCCTCCTCATCTACTACATGAATATTTAGAGTCGCTTCGACCTCTGTCTGCTCGAGTAGATGAAGCTGGCTAAGCAACCGAATAGTAAACTCTTCCGTTTCGGATTCGACGTCTCGGGCCCTGTCGGCTTCGTCAACTACTCATTCTGCCATTTCTAGATCTCTGCTTGGCTCGGTTGGACCTTCCATTTGGATATGCAACTTGTCTACCTCTTCGGACAGTTTTCCCACATCTCAGTTCATAAAAAATAACATGGATGGATTCTTCTACCACCATAGTCCTTTTGTTTAGCACAAGAAAAGCTTTGTTGATAGCTGAATAACCCATGAATAGCCCTTCTTCAGCTCTCTCGTCGAAAGTCTTTAAATGTGATTTTCCGTTGTTGTGAATGAAGCACTTGCTACTGAATGTATGAAAGTAGCTCACAACTGTCTTCTTACCTTTCCATAGCTCATAGGGAGTTACCCCATGAATTTTTTTGATTATGGATCAATTTTGAGTGTAACATGTTGTATTAATAGCTTCAACGACCAAAAACCCTTTAGGTAAGCCGGAAAATGCTATCATTGACCTTGTGGCTTCTTTGAGAGTTCGATTTCTCCACTCGGCTACACCATTCTGTTGCAGTGTTCTAGCGGCGAAGAGTTGATGGAGGATACCAAATTGTTAACTAAAATCATGGATGGCCTGGTTGAGAAATTATGTACCTTGATCTGACCAAATCTTGATGATATTTGTACCCTTCTCATTTTGCAACTGCTTCAACAACTTGGATAACAACTTCTTAGTCTCGTTCTTTTAACTTAAGAACAAAGTCCAAGTATACCGAGTGTTGTCATCTATTACCACCAGCGTATACTTTCGACCACTTAATCTAACTGGGTCGACTGGACCAAATAAATCCATGTGAAGTACACTCAAAGGTCTAGAATTTGAATCACAGGATTTTGACTTAGACTAGGACTTGATTTGTTTCCCCTTTTGACAAGCTTCACAAATGTTGTCTTTGTTGTAAGTCTTGTTTGGTAATCACTCTACCAAATTAAAGCTCCTCTAGCTAGCTTATTAATGGACTTAAATTAAGTTATTGTTACCTTTAGTTACTAGGCAAAAACTCAGCTTCACCGATTCCCAAACCACCACATACATGTTCTTCCTTCGCCTCGCTGAAAGAACTGTATCTCCATTCTCCTCACTCATCAGTCATCACGCTGCAAGTGTCCTTGGAGAATTCGACTTTGTAGCCCTTATCACAGAACTGACTTGTATTGAGAATGTTGAACTTCAATCCTTCCATATATGAAACATCTTTGATTGTCAGCCCGTTCCTTAGGACATCACCTATTCCCTTGGTCTGTCCACTTGTCTCACCATCAAAAACTACTCTAGGACCATTTACTTCTCGATCGGTAGTTGCTCAAATTTGATTTGTCACCAATCATGTGCCTCGAGCAACCCCTTATCAACGTACAATATGGTCCTGTTAACCAGAAATAAAAAATTAGTTAACTCTAGGTACTCATACCTTTGTGGGTCCTTTCTGGTTAGTAAGGTTGGGCATCCATTTGAACCTAGAGCTCGTCAAGCTCATTCTCGCTCCACTATAGCCGTTAGAAACTTGATAATCATAAGCGATGTTTTAAAATTTTCTGGATTTTTTGGGGCATATTGTTTTTGAAAACGGGGTCTAGGCGTACTATTTACAAATATTATAGTTCTAATTTTAAACTAATGCTACTAGTCATTCCAATTTCAAACCGTCAGTTCACGATTCCGGATCCAATTTTTTGGGTTCGCGTTTTAATAAACTAAAACCCAAATAAATGTTGGGTTTACCGCAATCTTTCAATTCTATTACTACAGTGTCCAGTTCAGTTCGAATCGAACCGTGATTATCCTTACACGCAATAATTTGTTCACACCATAAAGAAGACGACGATTCAATCTGTTTTGAGCTGAAATTCTCAGAGTTCCCGGCAATGGTAGAGAAACAGTGCTTGGGTCGTCACTGGTAGTGTTAATTCCTTGGGTCGAAAATCCCTGCAGAAGAGAATAGTTTTCTTTGTAGGGAGAAGAACAAAACTTTGCTGTCGGGGAATGAAGGTGCCTGGAGATATTATTGTTTCAGAATAGTTCACGTTTTGATCCGTATAAGTTTCCAAGAATGGTACAGAATCTGCATTATTATTCCTAGAAGAAGTCCAATCAGCTGTGAATGATGAACTTTCTCTATGGGTCTCTCCACAACTTTCACCAAATTGGACCTCATCATTAACCACTCCTGTTGGGCTGCTGGTTGATGGAAACTGTTGGAGCCAGTCAATAACGTTGATTGTTTTGCGTTTTAAGTAATAATAAGAGGGTCCTATTCTTTTTTATATTTTCTGTTTGTTGCCTATTTATGAGGCATGTCATTGTATAAATTTGTGCTTTCTGTATTAAGAATTTATAAGTTTTTGCTGTGAGTAAAACTACATTCTTTATTCTTCTTTTTTGTGTGCTGCAGCATGCTAAGTATTTAACATGACATCACATCAGAACCCTTTTAGTGCTCATCTACACCATTAGTGGAAGAAAATCAAACACAGCAAACACCCTAAGTAACGGTTATTTTTTACCCTAGTAATTCGAGTAACCCGTACTATGTACACTCAGGAGAAAATCCTTCATTGGTATTGGTCACGACGCCTTTAATGAGACCAATTACTATACTTGGAGTAGAGCCATGCAAATGGCTTTATTATCAAAAAAACAAGTATAACTTTGTCCACGGCACTATCAAAGTTCCTAAAAAAAAACTGATGCTTCTTACACACTTGGGAAAGGGCCAATAATACCGTTTTTTCTTTACATTCAGTCAATTCCATAATTGCTAAGTATTTAACAGAAACACTACTACTATCAGATGAATAATGCCCCTTCTCAATAATGCCAGAATAAGCCATCTTGTTTTTATCATCACCATACACCCTTAACTCACTGGTTATGGGTGTTCTAGGAACAAAACTTGACTGGAACTCCATCTCCCCATCCCGGTTCATAACCCGATTTGTATCGAAAGATGAGTGTGGGGGGAAAATATAGTTCAGGGGCCCCTGCAGATTGTTAGAAGGAAACATATGTGGTTGTGTTAAGGTTGTTGAGATGTTGGGGTTCAGGTAGGATTGGCCGAGGAGAGGAGTAGAAAACACTGATGATGATGAATTGTTTCTTTCAAAGGGAAAGGAATATGTTTGGGAAGGATTATTGAAGTTTAGGGCAGAAGGCCATGAACCATAGAATGGCTTTGTAACATCATTTGTAAGCTTTCCACCACAAATAAAATCACTTGAACAATCTTGGCCTTTTCTTAAATTCATACGATATTGATTCTTGTAAATAAAATCATGACTTGAACAATCGTGGCCTTTTCTCAAATTCATACGTGCAGAAAATGTGCGAGAATAAGTGCAGTGTTGGAGCACCTCGGAGACGAGAATTAGTGCACTTGAACAATCTTGGCCTTTTCTCAAATTCATACGATATTGATGCTTGTAAATAAAATCACTTGAACAATCTTAGCCTTTTCTCAAATTCATACGTGCAGAAAATGTGCGATAATAAGTGCAGTGTTGGAGCACCTCGGAAACGAGAATAAGTGCACTTGAACAATCTTGGCCTTTTCTCAAATTCATACGATATTGATTCTTGTAAATAAAATCACTTAAACAATCTTGGCCTTTTCTCAAATTCATACGTGCAGAAAATGTGCGAGAATAAGTGCAGTGTTGGAACACCTCGAAAACAAGGTTTTGGCAGATATAATTGTAAGCAAATTCTTTTGCTAATTCCCATATCTGAACAAGGAGAAGAAGGGGAACGATTGGGAATGGGATTGGAATTCGTCCTAACCGATCGAAGCGGTAAGTCGTCCATGCTTAATTGCCTGAGTTGCATTTGTATATCTTAATTGGAAGCAAAGGTAGCGTACAACTTATTCTCGTCAACGACAAAATACATTAGAGAAGGTATTAATCATTTTTCCTTAAAGGACTTTAAATATATATCCCCTTCGATATGATCACCGCGTTAACGCTTCCCGGCCCGCCCACAAGGAAACATAACACTAATTAAGCTCCTTCAAGAATATGTTATATATATGTATACGTATACCGTGCGTGTATAGCATGTATGTCATATGTGCATGAATTATACACATACATGATACATTTATTTTCGTATTTAGATAAATATAACTTTGTATTTATGTATTGATCATATTTTTTATTTGGTTGTCATTTTGAAATTTCACAAAATATATGTATATAAATAATTTTTTTTTAAAACAAGGGGAAAATAGAACTTTTTCCCCCTAGGTTATAAACATATAGCATTTTTTTTCTCTAAATTATTTAAGTGGTAATTTTTCCCCTGATATGTTAAACGGACATATTTATCTTTAAAATAAATACTTTATCTATTTTTTTGAAAGGAAAATATTTCATTTATTTTGCTTCTCCAACAAATTATGACCACGATTTGGTTCAAACTGAACATACACTATAGCAACCAAACCGAAATATTGCGATTACAATTTAAAATTGAAAATTGATATTTAGAGTTTATTAAAATCGCATACTGGAACAGTCGGTTAATATTCCGAATTGAAAAAATAAAATACATTTATTGTTAAATTTAGACAATTTTAAATAAATAAAATGTTTATTTTAAGGGTAGAAATGTCAATTTAATATACCAGGGAGAGAAACCACCACTTTTAAAATAATTGAAGGGGCTAATGTAATTACATGAATAATTTAAGGTAAAAATGTGCAATAAACATATAATTTAGGGAGAAAAGATGACATTTCCCTTAAAAAATAATATTGAATAGTGGTGTCTTTTGAAACAGCTTCCCAAAGTTTAGCTCCGTCTCGGTATTGTTATGATCTGAGAAAAGTTGCTTTTCTTAAATTGTAACATTGAAACGGACACAATTTCTTATACAACTAAGATTCTTGGTATCTTGTTCATGTTTATTAACTTTAATTGGTTGCTAGTTTGGCATCATTTGGGAGAATGTATTTGTCAACTAAACTATGAATCTTTAAGAAGTCTCGACTTTTTTTTATAGAGAATTCTTTTATGGGCTGTTTGGTTCACGGAATAGGCCTGAAAGGGCATAACATTTTCAGTAATATGCCTATTCATCTATTTGGTAATTAATCACTTGTATTCTCAGGAATATTATTCCCGGGAATGACCTATTCCCATTGCAAGGGGAATAGAGATTCCTGCCCCCCCCCCCCCCCCCCCCCTAGTATTAGGTTATTCCTAAGTTCTCGGAAATATTCTAAAGTATCTATTTCCTATTTTACCCCCCAATTAAATGTATTTCCTATTTCCTATTTCACCACCACCACCATCGCCACCGTCGTCGTCGTCGCCACCGCCGCTACCACCACCAGCACCACCACACTAGCACTGCCACCACCATCATCACCGTCGCCGCCACCACTACCATCGCCACTACTGCCGCCACCAAAGCCACCACTGTCGCCACCACCATCACCACCACCGTCGCCCCACCACCACACCACTATCGCCACCGCCGCCACCAATGCCACTGCCACCACCAGCACCACCATCGCCACCATCACATATTTTTATAAGGATATTTATGTCTTTTAAAACATATTTCATCTATTCCTTAAACCAACCAAACACTGTAATGTAATTCTAAAGTCTATTCCTTCCGCGAACCAAACAATAGAATACAATTCCTATTCTATTCCTTGCCTATTCCATTCTTTATGGAATAGCATTTCTATTACTTCAAAATTGATTCCGTGAACCAAACGTGCTATTAGTGAAATAGAATCTACCAAATATTAAGTTTTCTTCTATTTTATAATATTGTACTTCTTGCTTCATTAGATATAATCCGTTGTAATTGTGTGATTGAGTTGTCATGAGTTAAAAAAAAAATAAGGCATAACAATACATTAGGTATTGTTGGACACTTAGAAAATTAAATGATATTTTTTCCCCTTTGAATTAAATGTTTATAGTATTTTTTTCATTGAATTATACATGTATCCACATTTTGC
The DNA here is from genome assembly GCF_001879475.1 of Ipomoea nil. Taxonomy (NCBI): domain Eukaryota; kingdom Viridiplantae; phylum Streptophyta; class Magnoliopsida; order Solanales; family Convolvulaceae; genus Ipomoea; species Ipomoea nil. The sequence goes on from NW_017619219.1 coordinate 755,730, forward strand.
TCCACAATTATTTTAAAAGTGATCATTTTTCTCTCTTCATGTTAAATAGACGTTTGTGTTGGTTTTCACAACCTCGATGCCCACTCGGCAGGTCAACACTACCAAAAAGTTGTCCTTGCGAGATGATGAAAACAAGAGATGAAGTCTTTAAGAGGGAGAGAATAGTGTGATATTATTTCTCTAGGGTTTTGCCCTTAAAAGTGCCGATCTGATACATGATGATCCCGTGGGGATATTTATACATGAATATGGAGTTCATACATGGTAAGTAGGGTTGATGTACTGTAGGATCGAGCCTAAAGACATGGTAGGGTTGACGTAAGGCTGATGCAGCTGCCTACTCACTACCATAAACCGTCTGGACTAGTTAAGGAAGCTACTTCAATGAGCAGAGATTGCTTCCGTAGAATCCGCTGATATCCGTTTCTTAGCATGCGCCCGGTCAGAAATGCCCCGGCCGCCATGGAAGTATCCTATGGGGCCGTTGTAACCAGGCGAGGATGCTCCGCCTACGAAACCTGGTTGCTCGGTCGGGTCCTGAACAATGCATGGTCGGGGACACACCGCCCGCGTAGCCTGGTCATCCATCTGAATCCGTCGGGGTATTCAGCCGGAGACACACCGACTACCAAGGCTGGTCGCCCAACCGAGCCTCATCCGAGAGCCCACCCGGGGACACACTGACTGCTGAGATTGGTTGCTAAAGGGTGAATGACCACCGCCATTAAACTCCTTATACGATGGTTGGGAAGGGTCTTGGGGATCCCCCGCATGCTAAATATCGAATCATGCCTTGACCCGGCCGCCTTGCCTGACCTCGTCCAGGCGGCTATTTTGGGGTATCTATCAGTTTGGATTGTTAAAAATAAGCACAAAATAGATATTTCATTTGTTTTTGTTTTTCTCCAACAAATTATTGCTTATATGTAAAAAAAAAAAAAAAAAAAACACCATTTACAAATTTACAAATATTATAATTATAATTTTAAGTTAATGATAAGCGTAAAATTAATGCTAACAACATAATTAAGACATAAACACAAATAATCCAATATTGCTAAATTTGTGTTTAAATCTTAGTTATGTTACTAACATTAGTTTAAAATTATAATTATTAGAGAAAATGATATTTTTTTCTCCCTAAATTATTTATATATCTACCATAGCCCCCTCAATTATTCTAAAAGTGGCGATTTTTCCTCATGATATGTTAAATGGACATTTTTACACTTATAATAAAGAGAAAAGGGTTAAATAGGTCCATGAACTTTACTCAAGAAGTCAATTAGACCCTTAAACTTTCAAAGGTTGCAATTAAACCATTAAACATGTTAATTTAGAGCATTGGGGCCTAGAACCCATGAACTTTTACTTAAGAAGTCAATTAGGTCATCCCCATTAGTGGTTCATGGTGAGGTGTTTTGAGGCAAAATAGTTGATGTAGAAGTGAGAGAAGGAAGAGAGAGAAAAGATGTGGTTCTTGCAGAAGACCCAAGATTTTTAGTCTCTTGCTGTGGGCCACACAGTATAATTAAAAGAAAAAAAGAAAAAAAAAATTCATCTGGTGCACATTAAGCGCACCAGCAGCGCCCAGTGGCCACATGTACTACACGCGCCCACTGGGCGCTTGGCGACCACCCTCATTTAATACTAGGGAAAATAGAACTTTTTATCTTTGAGTTGTTTACTTATAACACATTTTCCCTTGTGTTGTTTATGTAATCACTTTATCCCCTCAATTGTTTATAAAGTAGCTATTTCTTCCCCACTTCGTTAAATAAATGTTTGGGGTGTTAAAAATGAGGGTAAAAATAACATTTCACTTACTAATAATAATAATAATAATAATAATAATAATAATAATAATAATAATAATAATAATAATAATAATAATAATAATAATAATAATAATAATAATAATTCACGGAGATGGAAAGAAATAGCCACTTTAGAAACAATTGAGGGGATAAAGTGGTTACTTAAACAACACAGGGAGAAAATGTGCTATTAGTAAACAACTCAGGGACGGAAAAAGTGTCATTTCCCCTTAATACTATTTCTTCTTTTCTTTTTCCTTGTTTTTTTCCTTCCCATTTTCCTACCTGGGTCATAAAATCTACTGCAAAAATAAAACTATTAAAGATGCCCTTAGACCCTTAAACTTTCAAAGGTTGCAATTAATTAAACCCTTAAACATGTTAAGTTAGAGCATTGAGACCTACCTAGAAACGGGTTAGTGACCTATAATTAATAATTATAGGTCACTAGGGTTCCGGTGGGCCTCTGAACATATTATGGCTAAAAACACCAGTAAAACGGTCGCCAGTGTAGCTTGGTGATCTTCTCCGACGAAGGTGAAGGCAATCCAACTGGTATGCAATGGTCTGTCTTCTCCTTCGTCGAAAAAGGCGACCAACCCACACCAGCAACCGTTTCACTGGTGTTTTTTGTCGGAATATGGTCAGAGGCCTGCTGGATGTTTGTCGGAACCTTAGTGACCTGTAATTACAGGTCACCAACCGGTTTCTAGGCCTCGATACTCTAAATTAACACATTTAAGGGCTTAATTACAACTTTTGAAAGTTTAAGGGCCTAATTGACTTCTTGAATAAAGTTCAGGGTCAATTTCTCCCTTTTTCTTAAAATATTTCATTTATTTTTTATCTCTAACAAATTATGACCATGGTTTTGTTCAAACCAAACATACACTGTAGCAACCGAACCGAATGGTTCCGATTATGATTTAGAACCAGAACACAATATTTGAGGTTTCACTATGTGCATCCACGTGTAACCATTTCTAATGACATATAATAGGTGAAAAGTGCTTAGCTTATATTCAATTCACTCTCCTAGTTAATTGGGGAGTTTTCTGTTATTTTTTTATTTTTTTTTGAAAACTAGTATGATCCCCGTGCGATGGACATACTAAAAATTATAAGTATTGCTGTTATGTTATGATATTAAGAACTATTAGTCTTACTAAATTTTAAGTATAAATATATTATGTAAAACTTATTCATTTAAAAAAGTTTATTTATGTAAGAACTATGTTGATTTTATATTTAATTTCTTATTTTTATATATGTGGAGTCCAATTATAATTGAGGTATGGTTCAATTATAATCTTTTATATATATATATATATATATATATATATATATATATATATATATATGAAATACCAATTTTGCGCCTATTTTTAACAATTCAAAAGTTTATTTAACATGGAGAGAGATAAATTATTACTTTTAAAATAATTAAGGAGGTAAATGTGTGGATACATGTATAATTCAATGAGAAAAAAATGTTATAAACATATAATTCAAAGGGAAAAATACATCATTTAATTTTCTCAATGCCCAAAAATACCTAATGTATTATTATGCCTTATTTTTGAACTCATAACAACTCAATCACACAATTACACCAGATTATATCCAATGAAGCAGGAGATCAGATACAATATTATAAAATAGAAAACATGATATTTGATAGATTCTATTTCACTAGAAGAATTTTCTATCAAAAAAGTCGAAACTTAAAGATTCATACTTTAGTTGACAAATACATTCTCCCAAATTAAAGTCAATAAACATGAACAAGATACTGAAAATCCTCAGATTTTGCCTATTACTTTAATAACCATATCAAGAATCTAGTTGTATAAAAAATTGTGTCCGTTTCAATGTTAAATTTGATAAAAGTAACTTTATTTTTTATATCATAACAATACCCAGACGGAGCTAAACTTTGGGAAGCGGTGTCAGTAGACCTACACCATTCAATATTTTTGTTAATTATTTATTTACATATATTTTGTAAAATTTCAAAATGACAACCAAATTAAAAATATGATCAATATATAAATACAAAATTATAATTATCTAAATATGAAAATAAATGTATCATGTATGTGTATAATTCATGCACATATGACTCAGGTGCGATGCACGCACGGTGTACGTACGGATACATATATAACATATTCTTGAATTAGCTAGCTTAATTAGCCTTGTATTTAAAGCCTTTTAAGGAAAAATGATTAACACCTTCTCTAATGCATTTTGTCATTGACGAGAATAATATGTACGCCACTTTAGCTTCCAATTAAGACATACAATTATAACATCGTCCATTGCACAAGCAGACAAAGGCAAATTGGTCCACATAATTGTGTGGATCATAAATATTATGTACATTTTTAATATATTAAAGGTACATTATTTTTGTACTGAAGGTACATTATTTTTGCACTGAAGGTACGTTATATAAAATAATATACTCTTAATATATTAAAAATAACTTTAAAAAAATGTACCTTACGTACATAAATAATGTACCCTTAGTATATTAAAATTATACCTTTTATTTATAGTTCACACAATTATGTGGACCATGGTCCATGCAATAATGATTGGCAGACAAAAGCAACTCAGGCAATTAAGCATTTGAATTGGAATTCCAAACCCATTCTTCCAAAGGTTGAATCCCCAACCCCAAGGGCCCCTTACACCCCAGCCCGACAGAGCATCTGGAAGGATGTAAATCATAGTATTGCGCACAAGGAGTCCCCTCACTTTGAGAGGTTATTCCCACACTGCCATTGGTGAGATTCGATCTCTGGCCATTCTTTCCAAACTTCACCCCTATATATGACCAGTTGAGTTGCTCATGCGGGCTTCCAAACCCATTCATTCCTCTTCTTTTCCTTGTTCAAATATGAGAACTAGCAAAAGAATTTGCTTACTGGTCTTCAGTGACGATTATATCTGCTAAAACCTCGTCTCCTAATTGAAGTGCTCCAACACTGCACGTATCAAGGTACGTACCTAATATCTTACATATATCATGAATTAACTATTAAGTAGTGGTCTTAGGTTATTGTTATTACGTGTGGTTCATTATTCTAACGTTTGTTAATTAAATCGTATCCTTTGACAATCAGAGGCAGTTCCGAAGAAAATAGTTGAGTTTATGAACGAGCCAGGGTTGACAAGAGAGCATATATGTTGCTAGCAATTTGAAGGTCTGTGTAATTCTTTAGCTCAAAAGTTTGAATTATGTTTCTCCACATTTTCTGCACTTCTCTACTCGATCTCTTCATCAGTTTTTGTTTTTATTTCATGTTTATATGCTATTTGTTTGCAAAGTATAAGCTATTTCTTTCGTTATATTTGTAACACCCCGAAAATTTTAAAACTTTTTGATCTTATAATACGAAAGCAATTCTATTAAATAGATATCAAATGAAGCATTCAAAACACAGAGTCGGGGGTGTTATGCCACATCTGAGTTGGAGAGCTCAGATGCACAGGCAATTCTAACTAACTATCCTCAAATATTGTCATTACATCATCAAGGCACGCAGGCCGAAAGGAAAGACTAACTATTTAATCCGAGTTCTTCTAGCGCGCTCCGGAAGCTAATCATCTGTGCCTGAAAGCCAAATATATCTGTTCAGCGAATGATGCTGGTAACCCACTTCAACGCGTTAAAATACAATATAGGAAATTATATATACATAGATATAGTAAAACCATTTTGAAGCAGGAAGATATATCCTTAGGAGACTCTCGTTTTAAAACCAGGATTAGACACGACAGATAGGGATAAACGCATTCAACGACGATAGTTAATTATATAGAGGCAACATCATAAATACACATATCTAAGGTCACAGTTCACTTTCATATCATTCACATTATCATTCAATCAATAACCTTGTCACGCAAGCACACTTTGGTGGTGTCACGGGACCAATCGCATGCCCCAAACATGAGGGTTAGCGCATATAGTGCTAACACTGTAACACCCCGTGTTACGGCCCCTAAACCAATTAATTATTTACCCGGAAAGAAGGATTAAATCTCATTAATTAATTAGGAAAGGTCCACCATAAGCCCATGGACCCTTATCCCTAAATCCAACCCTTAGTCCCATAGGAAATAGAATTAGCTAAATCCATACCATTTAGATCCTAAGTAGGATTCTTAGATATATAAATAGGGACATAGGAGACACCTAGAACTCACACCACAATAACTTTCACCACACAAGAATTCCCAAGAATTCCGATATGAGAATCAAGAAAGAGGAAATCTTAAAGAAAGACCCTTCATGGCCAAGGAAATTAATTAAAGGCTAAGAGGTAACCCATGTCTCAACAAAACCTATTTTCTTCGCTATAATCTCCTTCCTTGGCCTCATTCTATATGCTTCAATGCTTGTGTCTTGATTAATTCCTCTATGCCATTTGTGATATATTCTTGATGATTGATAAGATGATTCATGTGTATTCTTGATGATCTTGATGTTGAAAAGAGGTTCTTGATATTGATGTGATGATTCTTGACAAATCCTGATATTTCTTGATGTTAAAGATAAATTGTGATTTTGATGATTTGGGAGGGATTAGAGCCCTAGGGTGGATTGGGAATTTGTGCTGTAATGTTCTTGATATATATTTGGGTGGGAATTCGCATGTTCGGGTGTTGTTTATGTTTAGAAGTCGTAATAGGATGAGTTATACGTGATTCTTGCTTTTGATCCATTAATTGCCTACGTGGTGTCGTTAATTGCGTTTAAAAGTGTCTAAGCATGGTTTCGGGTTCCACAAAGGATCCCGGGACATAATTGTGATAAAAGAGTCAGTGGGGGGTAGGTGGAGGTAGGGGTACCTGCCACCTACCCGCTGCCCGAAGATCACCGCCAAGCAGTGGACAGGCGCCGGGCAGGCGTTCGCCAGCCGGCAACCCGTTGCCCGGGCGATGATCTCCGGCGGGCAACCGGCTGGTGACCCCCACCCACCGGCTACCCGCTGGTCCGCACCCACCCCGGGTCTTTGGCTTCCCCGTTTGATGTTCCCCATTCCCCGTGGTGTCCCAGCGGACCCCGTTTGTCGTACTTGAGTCTAGTTTGAAGTTTTGGGTACCATTCGTAGGATAAAAGAGTCTTAGGGATTGCATGCTAGTTGAATCGGTAACCCGTTGACCTAGGTGGAAGTCGTATGAACCCCTTAGGACTATTCTTAATATGTGAATAATCACACGTAAGTTTATTTATGTGTCTCCCCATTCCCAATGTGCTATTATGTGCTATTGTGTGTTATGTGATGCATGATTCCCCAATTTGGTTGCGATCAAGTTGGCTATACGGGCAGTTGAATGGGTTGAGAACCATCCCAACTGTTAACCAGGCCGGTTGCGATCGGTCAGGTATATAAATATTATATAGGGTTGCGGTCCACTGTTTGGTTACCTATACGGGAAGTTGAATGGGTTGAGAACCATCCCAACTGTTAACCAGGCCGGTTGCGATCGGTCAGGTATATAAATATTATATAGGGCTGCGGTCCACATGGGCCTCGATGCTATGACCCACTAACCTGGACGCGCCAGGCGGTGTGTAGGGCCAATAAGCCGAGGAAGGCTGTAGTCCACCGACCTGAGTAATTAGGCGGTGTGTAGGGCTACGCCTGGCTGCGATCCACCGAGTGATGGGACAGCGGTGTGTAGGGTCGTAGTCTCCAAGGATCTTCGCCCACCAACTGAGTCCCTCAGCGGTGTGTAGGGCTTGATCTTCTACGGTCCACCGACTGTACGCATCAACGCTGTGTAGGGTCGTATGTACCCCCTTGTAAAGGGGATCACGGTCCACCGACTGTGCGCGTCAGCGGTGTGTATGTAACACCCCAGATTTTCAAGATATTTAAAACTTATAAAATAAAGGTGAAATCTCATTAAATCCCAAACAGAGTACGAGTGTAGGGGGTGCTATGCCACACCTGAGCTAGAGAACTCAGGTGCACAGGCTAACTAACTAATGTCTCAATGATATGAATGCATAAACATGGCACGCAGGCCGAAAGGGAAACTAACTACTTCTATGTTCCAAGCTCTAGCGCACTCCAGTGACTTAATCTTCTGTGCCTGAAAGCCAAATATATCTGTTCAGCGAGAGATGCTGGTAACCCACTCCAACGCGTTGAAATACAATACGTATAGAGATATATATAGATATTCGAAAACCATTTTGAAGCATGAAGATATATCCTATGAGACTCTAGCTTTTAAAACCGGGAATGACTCGACAGATAAGGCTAGACACAAGCAACAGTTATAACAAGCGTATACAATCCACAACAGGCAAGACAGATAAAGCTGAGCATAATTAATAATCATAACCCAACATAAACAATCCCCAGCATAAATCCCTTAGTCACATCCCCCAATATACTCATAAACACAACTTCTCCATATCTCATCACGTAGCACACTTTGTTGGCGCCACAGGACCAATCGCATGCCCATACATGAGGGTCAGCGCATATAGCTCTAACACGGCCCCGCAGCACCCTGCCCCGTCTCACATTACGGAGGAGCCGATCGCAACCGACTGATGGACCTTTGTCCTACATAATATTTATATACCTGACCGGTCTTTACCAGCCTGGTTAACAGTTGGGATGGTTCTCAGCCCATTCAACTGCCCGTATAGTGGACCTTTGTCCTATATAATATTTATATACCTGACCGGTCTCTACCAGCCTGGTTAACAGCCGGTATGGTTCTCAGCTCATCCGACTGCCCGTATAGTGGAACTTAGTCCTATATAATATTTATATACCTGACCGGTCTCTACCAGCCTGGTTAACAGCCGGTATGGTTCTCAGCCCACCCGACTGCCCGTATAGCCCGATTGATCTCAACCAACTCGGGGTGACACGCACACATAACACGTAGCAAGCACATGCAACCCACATTAACATATTGGGAAGGGGAGGAAACGTATAACAAAACCTATGCGTGATCCTTCACATGCTAAGGATAGACCTAAAGGGTTCATACTCCTTTCACCTAGGTCAGCGGGATACCAATTCAGCTAGCATGCAATATATAAGACTCATACAACCTACGAACGGTACCCGAAATATCAAACTAGACATAGGCACGATAGACGGAGTCCGTTGGGACACCTCGGGGGTCGGGGAAACATCAAACGGGGAATCCAAAATCCCCAATTGGGGTGCAAACCAGCGGGTAGCCGGTGGGTGAGGGATCACCCGCCGGCTGCCCGCCGGCGGTAACAAAACCGGGCAGCGGGTGCTCGGCGGGCAGCTGCCCGCCCGCCGGCTGCCCGCTGCCGGCGTTGCCCAAGAAGGCCGCGGGTAGGTGGCGGGTCCCCTACCCCCACCTACCCCCCACTGACTCTTTCATCACAAAAATGCCTCGGGAACCTTTGTGGAACCCGAAACCATGCTTAGACACTTTCAAACGCGATTGATAACACACGTAGACAATTAATGGATCAAAATCAAGAAACAAACGGCATATAACCTGTCATGCTCTTCTAGACATATTAAACACCCAATCATGCGAAATCCCACCCAATATACCAAGAATAATTCCATACGATACAACCTAGGGTTCTAATCATTTTTAAATCCACAAGGACACAATTCATCTTCTAATATCAAGATTTGGTAAGAATGTCACATAAACATCAAGAGTATCCTACAATCATCAAGACATCATATAATCATCAAGAACGTTATATAATCATCAAGAACACCATAATTATCAAGAACCTTTCATCATCAAGATCACCCATGGAATTATCCCATCAATCATCAATAATAACACAAATCATCAATACACAATAATATGGGGAAATCCTAAGAGGGGGATCATAGCTATGAAAATAGGTTTTGTTGAGACATGGGTTACCTCTTAGCCTTAATTAATTCCTTGGCTATGAAGGGTCTTTCTTTAAGCTTTCTTGCTTTCTTGATTTCTTCTAGGGGGATTCTTGGAGCTCTTTGGAGAGGTGGGGCGTTATTCTTGTGGGGGGTTTCTAGGTGCCTCTTAAGTCCCCTATTTATATATTTAGGAGTCCTAGTTGGGAACTAATATTATGAGCTTGCTAATTCTATTTCTTTTGGGACTAAGGGTTGGGTTTAGGGATAAGGGCCCGTGGACTATGGTGGGCCTTTCCTAATTAATTATTGTGTTTTAATTCTTTTCTTTTGGGTAATTGATTAAATGATTTAATTGATCTTAGGGGTCGTAACACGGGGTGTTACGCTCTCCCCCCCCCCCCCCCCTTATGAGGGGCTTCGTCCCCGAAGCCCGGTGTGTTAATCCACTCTTTCACCCCCAGGCATCCCGCATCTTGGCCTCCTGGTTAGGAATGTGGCCCCACGTTTTTGCCTTAGCTGGGGTAGACTGGATTTCTGGTGGTTTGTGATAGAAGGGATTTAGGTCTACCTTGGTCTCTTGCTCCTGAGCTGGATGCCCCGCGAGTACCCAAGGTGGCCTCGATCGCTGCCACCCTCTGATCTAGTGCGCGTGTCGTACGGATCAGGGATGAGAATCCTTCCTCCATGATTTGGTTTTGTCGGTTGAGCTGCGCGAGTATGCGTTCATTGATTGAGCCCTCGTTTTGCTCCCTTGGATTTCCTCCCGATCGTGGTTGCACTGTTGGGTTGGGCTCGTCCTCCTCCTCCTGGTCCTCATTTCCCTCCAGAACTCCGCAATCTTGCATTGCCCGTTTGAGCTTCTTGTTGGAGATGTCTAGTTGGTTGACCAATTCTCTTCGCTCATCCTCGGGTTTTTGGCAGACTTCTTCGAGGGTGAGGTAATGTCCTCCCCCGGTGTAGTAAATGTCATTGCGGCTTAGGTTTTGGGCGTTAAAGACCATGCCATTTGCGGTCTTGACCTCGGTGTGGCTTAGGTCCACCCCCTTTTTCTCCATGATCCAACTTAGGATCATCCCGTAGGGTAGGCTAAGACGGTTGTTTGTCTTGCAAAACTCCATGTGTTTTAGCATGAGTGCCGGCAGGTTGAACTTGATTTTATGTTTCAGTGGATAGGCAAAGGTGCACTCTAAGCTCCCTATGTCCTTGCTCTTATTATTGGTGGGCAAGAGGCTATCGGTTACAATCATAACCAATATCTTTTGCTCCGCCGATAGCCACTTCCGGTTGGGTCGCGTGGCCGAGGTGAACCCGTCCTCTTTCCCGAGTAGGTACCCAAGGTAGTCCTTGTACCCCGTGTGTTGGGTATCGATCCACCCCTTTCGGTCGTAGTTTGACACACCCGTGGTGGTCAGTCTCAAGAGTTTGGCCAAACGGCCTTCGGAGAGCACAATTTCTTTGCCGCGGACCTTGGTGGTGATTTCTAGTTTGTCACCCCGTTTGGTGGCTACAAGATGTTGATAGAATTATTTCACCAATTCGGGGTATGTATCCCCCTTGATGGTGAGATATATTTCTAAAAGCCCTTGGTGTTTAAGCATATCAACCAATTCCGGAGAGAATTGGTCGGGTTTAAGGGCTTTACCTCCGATCACGGTGTAATCGGCGTTGCTCCATTTCGGGGTGCGGGTTCTGAGGGGTTTCTTCGGCATTTTCTTTTCCTTTCAAGTGGCGTTTTCCGGCGAGTGCTCCGGTGGTGTGGCTTTTCCGGCCACTTTTTCGGTGGGGTTTCGGTGGTGCGTTTTTCCGTGCGGCAAGGTGGGCGGCGGTGAGCTGTGCTCCGGTGGTGGCCTGGCGAGGGGAGGAGGTGGCTCGGCGAGGGGTGGTGACGGGTGCTTGGGCGAAGAGTGGCAGTGGGCGGCGGCTGGGTGTTCGTCGGGCGAAGGTGGCGGGGTGCTGGTGCGGCGGCGTGGGACCGGCGGGGAGAGGTTGACCGGCGGCGGCGTTAGGCTTGGTGGGGATGTCGAGCGGTTGGGGGGTTCCTCCGGTGGGGTGCGGCGAGGGTCGTGAGGGAGAGTAGGGAAGGGAGTGGAGAAGGAGAAAGAGAAAGGGAAGAAGAAGAAGGGTTTTTGATTTGGGGATTTTGTGGGGTTTTAGGGATTGTAGGGGTTTTAACAAGGGAGTGTTCCCTTGAGGTTTTAAGAAACACCTTTAGTCTAGAGGTTAAGACCTTGGTCTTGTAAGTGGGAGGTTAAGAGTTCAATTCTCATTGGTAACACTAGGCTTTTTGATGATGGGGCCCTTGTCTTTTTCTTTATTTCAGCTTCTAGTGGTGAGGTTTGGCTAGTTTGCAAATAGAACCGAATTATGAACTAATCTTTTATTTATAATATTTCCAAGTAATTAAGCTAAGTAAGTAATTCTACCACGAAGGTGATTACAAGAAATTGCCAACCTAACCTAGGCAGAATTCGTCTTCTTGGCTTTCTCCCACGGGGTTTGCGTGGTCCTCGTCTTCTGGGCTTAGGTTCCCATCCTCGAGATTGCCCTCGTTCCCGAGGTCGGCTTGAGTGCGGCTCATGACGAATATTTTTTCGGGAGTGCCGTAGTTTCCTTGATGAGTGGTGCCCCCATGTTGTCCCATGGTGGTAGTGCGTGGCCTTTGGGGTTGGGTGCAAAGAAAGGCCTTGTGTCCTTCTTCTCCGCAGTTGAAGCATCGCAAGGGTTTGCCCATGCAATCCTTGCCTCTATGGTTCTTGTTGCATTTCGGGCAAGGAAAGTCCCTGGCGCTAGCGTCGTTGTTCTCCCGAGGTGGCCTTTGGTTGGTCGGGTTGCCGGGTCTCGTGTTGGTGTCGCTTCTTGTTCTTTTTACTGGTGGCGCCCCTCCTCCGGGGTTCCTCTTCTGCATTTGCTCCTGAACCCCGCGTTGGAGTAGTTGGATTCGGTAGAGATTAGCGGCACTGGAATAAGCCTCGTTGAGAGTCCGAGGTCTGCTTACCACTAGTGCTTTTCGGGCTTCAAAGTTGAGGCCCGATACGAATCTCTCTATTTTGGTTACCTCGGTGGGGACAAGTTCGGGTGCGAAGCGTGCTAGTTCAAGGAATCGTTTGTGGTATTCCATAACGGTAGCTGTCCCTTGTTTCAGATGGAGAAACTCCTCGTACATGGACGCTCTCACGTGTGTTGGGTAGAACCTCTCTCGTAGTCGTGTTTTGAGTTGTTCCCAGTTGAACCCCGGTTCTTGTTGGTAAGTGGGACAATCGTGGATCCACCAGAGATCAGCCTCGTGTCCGAAGTAGAACAAGGCTATCTCCACGCGGCGTTCTTCTGGGCATTCCACTAACCCGAGGATTTTGTCAAGGGTTCGGATCCATTCTTCCAGAATTACGGGATCCTCCTCTCCTGAGAATGTGGGTGGTCGGTGGTTAGAGACTTGTCGGGCGAAGTCGGTGTTCGCGTTCGACGGAGGTAGTGGGGGCCTGTCGCTGCGGAGGGCTACGTTGCTTGGTGCTTGGGCGACTTGTGTTAGTTGTTGTAGTGTTTGGGTTAAGGGGTCGTGCGCGGCGGGTTCTGGAGTCCTTGATTGTCTTCTGTTGGGTGCCATGATGTCGTCTTCCAGGGTCAATGTTTATAAGAACGTTAAATTGGGGCTTGGTGTCCTTCTTTGTGATAATGGGGGAAAGTTTTCTCCAGGTAAGGGAGGTAATGTGTAGGTTTCACAATCTCACCGCGTGTCCTAAGTTTCCTGAATCTTATGTTCCTAGATACTTAGAGTTCGAGCCTATTGTCCTAAAGTCCGGTCTTAAGAGTCTTATCCTAGGGTCAAACTTAGGCTCTGATACCAACTATAACACCCCAGATTTTCAAGATATTTAAAACTTATAAAATAAAGGTGAAATCTCATTAAATCCCAAACAGAGTACGAGTGTAGGGGTGCTATGCCACACCTGAGCTAGAGAACTCAGGTGCACAGGCTAACTAACTAATGTCTCAATGATATGAATGCATAAACATGGCACGCAGGCCGAAAGGGAAACTAACTACTTCTATGTTCCAAGCTCTAGCGCACTCCAGTGACTTAATCTTCTGTGCCTGAAAGCCAAATATATCTGTTCAGCGAGAGATGCTGGTAACCCACTCCAACGCGTTGAAATACAATACGTATAGAGATATATATAGATATTCGAAAACCATTTTGAAGCATGAAGATATATCCTATGAGACTCTAGCTTTTAAAACCGGGAATGACTCGACAGATAAGGCTAGACACAAGCAACAGTTATAACAAGCGTATACAATCCACAACAGGCAAGACAGATAAAGCTGAGCATAATTAATAATCATAACCCAACATAAACAATCCCCAGCATAAATCCCTTAGTCACATCCCCCAATATACTCATAAACACAACTTCTCCATATCTCATCACGTAGCACACTTTGTTGGCGCCACAGGACCAATCGCATGCCCATACATGAGGGTCAGCGCATATAGCTCTGACACGGCCCCGCAGCACCCTGCCCCGTCTCACATTACGGAGGAGCCGATCGCAACCGACTGATGGACCTTTGTCCTACATAATATTTATATACCTGACCGGTCTTTACCAGCCTGGTTAACAGTTGGGATGGTTCTCAGCCCATTCAACTGCCCGTATAGTGGACCTTTGTCCTATATAATATTTATATACCTGACCGGTCTCTACCAGCCTGGTTAACAGCCGGTATGGTTCTCAGCTCATCCGACTGCCCGTATAGTGGAACTTAGTCCTATATAATATTTATATACCTGACCGGTCTCTACCAGCCTGGTTAACAGCCGGTATGGTTCTCAGCCCACCCGACTGCCCGTATAGCCCGATTGATCTCAACCAACTCGGGGTGACACGCACACATAACACGTAGCAAGCACATGCAACCCACATTAACCCCGAAGCCCGGTGTGTTAATCCACTCTTTCACCCCCAGGCATCCCGCATCTTGGCCTCCTGGTTAGGAATGTGGCCCCACGTTTTTGCCTTAGCTGGGGTAGACTGGATTTCTGGTGGTTTGTGATAGAAGGGTTTTAGGTCTACCTTGGTCTCCTACTCCTGAGCTGGATGCCCCGCGAGTACCCAAGGTGGCCTCGATCGCTGCCACCCTCTGATCTAGTGCGCGTGTCGTACGGATCAGGGATGAGAATCCTTCCTCCATGATTTGGTTTTGTCGGTTGAGCTGCGCGAGTATGCGTTCATTGATTGAGCCCTCGTTTTGCTCCCTTGGATTTCCTCCCGATCGTGGTTGCACTGTTGGGTTGGGCTTGTCCTCCTCCTCCTGGTCCTCATTTCCCTCCAGAACTCCGCAATCTTGCATTGCCCGTTTGAGCTTCTTGTTGGAGATGTCTAGTTGGTCGACCAATTCTCTTCGCTCATCCTCGGGTTTTTGGCAGACTTCTTCGAGGGTGAGGTAATGTCCTCCCCCGGTGTAGTAAATGTCATTGCGGCGTAGGTTTTGGGCGTTAAAGACCATGCCATTTGTGGTCTTGACCTCAGTGTGGCTTAGGTCCACCACATTTTTCTCCATGATCCAACTTAGGATCATCCCGTAGGGTAGGCTAAGACGGTTGTTTGTCTTGCAAAACTCCATGTGTTTTAGCATGAGTGCCGGCAGGTTGAACTTGATTTTATGTTTCAGTAGATAGGCAAAGGTGCACTCTAAGCTCCCTACGTCCTTGCTCTTATTATTGGTGGGCAAGAGGTAAGAGGTTATCGGTTACAATCATAACCAATATCTTTTGCTCCGCCGATAGCCACTTCCGGTTGGGTCGCGTGGCCGAGGTGAACCCGTCCTCTTTCCCGAGTAGGTACCCGAGGTAGTCCTTGTACCCCGTGTGTTGGGTATCGATCCACCCCTTTCGGTCGTAGTTTGACACACCCGTGGTGGTCAGTCTCAAGAGTTTGGCCAAACGGCCTTCGGAGAGCACAATTTCTTTGCCGCGGACCTTGGTGGTGATTTCTAGTTTGTCACCCCGTTTGGTGGCTACAAGATGTTGATAGAATTCTTTCACCAATTCGGGGTATGTATCCCCCTTGATGGTGAGATATATTTCTAAAAGCCCTTGGTGTTTAAGCATATCAACCAATTCCGGAGAGAATTGGTCGGGTTCAAGGGCTTTACCTCCGATCACGGTGTAATCGGCGTTGCTCCATTCCGGGGTGCGGGTTCCGAGGGGTTTCTTCGGCATTTTCTTTTCCTTTCAAGTGGCGTTTTCAGGCGAGTGCTCCGGTGGTGTGGCTTTTCCGGTGAGGGACTCATAGCCCTACACACTGTCTGAGGGACTCATTTGGTGGACTATGATCTTTGGGGACTATGACCCTACAGACCGCTGGCACATACACTCGGTGGATCGCAGCCGACCATAGCCCTACACACCGCCTGACAAACTCATTTGGTGGACTATGGCCTTCCTCGGGCTAGTTGCCCTACACACCGCCTGACGCGTCCAGTCGGTGGACCATAGCACACGTGGCCCATGAGGTGGACCGCAGCCCTAGAAGTAAGTCACTGACCGCAGCCAGGATAATGAACCACAGCTCATGAGTAACCAGTTTGACCGCAGCCAAGAGTCATGCACATATATCACGTAGCAAGCACATGCAACCCATATTAACACATAGGGAGGGGGGAAAACGTATAAATAAAACTTATGCGTGATTATCCACATACTAAGAATAGTTCTAAGGGGTTCATACATCTTTCTCTAGGCCAACAGGTTACCGATGCAACTAGCATGCAATACACGAGACTCTTTTATCCTACGAACGGTACCCGGAACATCAAACTAGACTCATGCACGACAAACGGAGTCCGTTGTGACACCACGGGAGTTGGGGAACATCAAACGGGGAAGCCAAAGTCCCAAAGTGGGCAACAATCCAGCGGGTGGAGGGCCACCCGTCGGCTGCTCGCAGGCGAAGATCCTCCAGGCAGCGGGTGCCCGGCGGGCAGTCGTCTTCCCGCCGGCTGCCCGCTGCCGGCGGCGTTACTTCGGGCAGCGGGTAGGTGGCGGGTCCCCCTACCCCTACCTACCCCCAACTGACTCTTTTTCAAAAATATAAATCCCGGGATCCTCCGTGGAACCCAAAACCATGGTTAGACACTTTTAAACGCAAATGACGACACCACGTAGACAATTATTGGATCAAAGCAAGAATCACATAGAACACATCATATCATGACTTCTAAACATAATCAACACCCGAACATGTGAATTCCCACCCAAATATGCCAAGAATATCCCAATACGAAATTCACGATTCAACCTAGGGCTCTAATCATATGTAAATCATCAAGATCATAGTTCATCTTTAATATCAAGAAACATCATGATTTATCAAGAACATCACACAATCATCAAGATCCTCTTATCATCATCAAGATCATCAAGATCACACATAAAATCATCTCATCAATTATCAAGATCTTATCACAATTATCATAGGAGATTTCATCAAGACACAAGCATATAGAAGGAGCCAAAGAAGAAGATTATAGCAAGGAAAATAGGTTTTGTTGAGACATGAGTTACCTCTTAGCCTTAATTAAGTTCCTTGGCTATGAAGGGTCTTTCTTTAAGATCTCTTCTTTCTTGATTTCTCCTATGGGAATTCTTGGGAATTCTTGTGTGGTGAGAGTTATTGTGGTGTGGATTCTAGGTGCCTCCTATGCCCCTATTTATATATCTAAGAGTCCCAATTAGGGTCTAAATGGTATGGGCTTGCTAATTCAATTCCTTACAAGACTAAGGGGTTGGTTTTAGGGATAAGGGTCCATGGACTATGGTGGACCCTTCTTAGTTAATTAATGGATTTTAATTCTCCTTTTAGGGTAAGTAATTAAATAATTAGTTTGAGTTAGAGGTCGTAACACGGGGTGTTACAATATTGGTCAGAAAATAAGTCATTGTTAAGTTAGAAATTAATAAGAATCATGGCGGTAATACGTCACTAATTTAACGCAGTCCCTTCCATGTATCACAATATTAATTTCAAACTCAATATGATTCATAATGAACATTTTCATGATGGTCCACGATAATGTCTTTGTCAAAGACAAATCCAGTTTATATTAACTAAACATGACACTTAAACTAAACAGGATACTTAATACAGAAACGAAACTATATTGAGCTCTAAGTATCTAATATATCAAAACACAAACCTTAACATAATGTTTACAATTTCCAATAACGCCCATTCTTTCAACATGCTCACGAAATGCCTTTTGTGGCAATGCTTTAGTTAATGGGTATGCAATCATTAATCTAGGGTTAACGTGTTCAATTGATACTCTTCTTTCCCAAACATCTTTTTTATCGGCAAGATACTTCAAATCAATATGTTTAGCACCACTTGTATACTTGTCGTTTTTAGAAAAGAAGACTGTTGCGGCATTATCACAATAAATTTTCAGCAGCTTGGCAATACTGTCGACAATTCCAAGTCCTGAAATAAAATTCCGCAGCCACAATCCATGATTTGTGGCCATAAAACATGCCACCAAAGCATGCCAATAGCAAAGCTAATGTCTGTTCGGGTACATATCAAACTCCTAACGACAGATGCATAAGGAATATTTTCCATTTCCTTTCGCTCCAATTCATTCTTAAGGCATTGCATAAGGCTGAACTTATCTACCTTCTCAATTGGAGCAACTGATGCAGATCACTTTTCCATTCAAAATCTTTCTAAGACTTTGTTAATATATGCTTTCTGAGACAATCCTAACAATTTGATCTATTACAAAATATTTCAATTCCAATCACAAAGGATGCCTCACCCATATCTTTCATTTCAAAGTTTTTAGAAAGAAATTGCTTGGTCTCATGCATTAAACCAAGATCATTAGTAGCAAGAAAAATGTCATCGACATACAGAATCAAAAACATAAACTTGCTCCCACTGACCTTTAGATATATACATGTATCAACAGTGTTTTCCTTAAATCCAAAGGTCGTTACGATATCAATAAAATTAAGATGCCATTGTCGGGAAGCTTGTCTAAGTCCGTATATCGATCTATTAAGTTTACACACCATGTGTTCCTTTCCTTCAATTGAAAATCCCATAGGTTGGTTCATGTAAATTTATTCCTCTAAATTTCCATTCAGAAAGGCAGTTTTCACATCCATCTGATGTAGCTCTAAGTCATAATGAGCTACTAATGCCATAATTATTCTAAATGAATCTTTCTTTGAAACATGCGAAAATGTTTCATTGAAATCAATACCATCTTTTTGAGTAAAACCTTCGGCAATAAGTCTGGCCTTGTATCGTTCAATATTGCCATTTGAGTCATATTTGGTGTTAAAAACCCATTTAGAGCCAACTGGCTTACAACCTTCAGGCAATTCAACAAGATCCCATACTTCATTGTGTTCCATTGATTATAACTCATCTTTCATGGCTTCGACCCATTTAGAAGAATTAAGACTATTTATAGCCTGTGAGAATGAAACTGGATCTTCATCAATTCCAATATCAAAATCTGATTCTTGAAGATAAACCATATATTAATATCATCAGATATAGCTTGTTTTCTTTGTCTTTGAGATCTTCTTAATGCTATTTTTGTAGGCATATCATTTGTGGGTTCATTGTTAACTTCAACATGGAATGGTTGATCATTAATTTGTTGTTCCGACATGTGATTAAATTGTTCAACTGTTACAGGATGAGCAATTTCAGTAACTCCAGGCAGAGTAATTTGATGCACAGGAGGAACAACAAATTGAGAAGAAGATATCGAAGAATCTTGCACTGCAACTTCTTTAAGTTCCAATTTTCGTGGTTCAACGCTCCCACTTATGTTATCATTCTCAATGAACTTAGCATCTCCAGTTTCAACAATTCTAGTAGTATGGCTAGGACAATAGAATCTATACCCTTTAGATTTATCCAGATAACCAATGAAAAATCCACTAGTTGTTCTTGAGTCCAGTTTCTTTTCATGTGGATTACAAATGCGTATCTCCGCTGGGCCCCCAAACATGAAGGTGTCTTAAACTATGTTTCCTTCCTGTCCACAGTTCAAAAGGTGTTTTTGAAACTGCCTTACTAGGATCCCTGTTTAATAAATAAGCGGCGGTTTTTAAAGCATATGTCCACAATGATAAAGGTAAAGAAGAATAACTCATCATACTCCTAACCATTTACATTAAGGTACGATTACGCCTTTCTGCAACACCATTTTGTTGTGGTGTACCGGGCATGGTGTATTGAGCACAAATACCACGTCTTTCAAGAAATTTAGCAAATAGACCAGGGCATTGTCCACTTTCATTATACTTTCCATAATACTCACCACCCCTATAAGATCTTATAATTTTCACCTTTTTGTCTAATTGTCTTTCGATCTCGTTCACAGATACCTCTAAGGCATTTATTGATTGAGATTTTTCATGCAACGTAACGTGAAAAATCATCAATAAATGTGATGAAATATCCTTCTTTTCCGAAAGTTGGGACATCAAACGGTCCACATATGGAAGTGTGCATAATTTCAAGGAGTTGTGTGCTTCTTGTGGTTGCCTTCTTATTTGTGTGGTTTGAATGTTTTCCTTTAATATAGTCCACACAAATACCTAGATCAGTAAAATCCAATTCAGGAAGAATTTCATTCTTTACAAGTCTTTGAATCCTTTCCTTAGATATGTGACCCAAACGTTTATGCCACAAATAAGCTGATCTTTCATCCACTAAACTTCGTTTAGTTCTAATACAATGATGCATGGTTAAAAGTGTTTCAGCAAAAAGATTGTCAAGCTTTAGTTTGTACAAACCATCAGAAAGAATACCAGAACCAATAAAATGATTTTGTTTGAATAAACTAAAACATCCATTTCAAAATTTAAAGGAAAAACCATAAGAGTCCAGTTTTGACAAAGAAATTAAATTCCTAGAAACTAAAGGAACATTAAGAGTTTCAAACAAATCCAAATGATTTCCAGCATCCAAAATTAAATAGTAAGTTCCAATGGCTTCTACCGGAGCTTTGACTGATTCCCCATGAACACAAATTTTTCATTTGGCTTTATGATTTGGGTCATAAGGAATCACTGCATAGTATTCGAAACATGAGTAGTGGAACCATAATCAGTCCACCAAGTATTATAAGGAACTTCAGTTAAATTTGATTCTAAACATACTGATATATAATGTATACCTTTCTTTTCGAACCATGCCTTACGCTTAATACAATCTTTCTAAAAATGTCCAGATTTCTTACAGAAATGACACTTGGCATTCCTGTGTTCCTTTTTTTTTTTTTTTTTTTTTTTTTTTTTGTGAATTTGAGAAGAGGACTCATTACTCTTCATTGGTCCTTTCTTACCCTTTTGATTCTTCTTTCCAAACTTGTTACCAGCCATTGATTGACCCATGGAATTAATTGAGTGAATCCCTTGTCTCTCAGCTAGCATTATTCACACTCCTAGTTAATTGGGAAGTTTTTCTTTTTTTTTTTTTTTTTCAAAATTAGTCATTCTTTAATGTTATTTTTACAAAATCAAGCCTCCTAATCATCTCAATAAGCTCAAACAACCCTACCCATTTTTTTATGGCTATAAAAGTCCTCTTCACGCGCTCTCACACGCCACGGGGTTCCACAACATGCCTCCACATGTAACTATTTTTAATGACATGCAATAGGTGAAAAGTGCTTAGCATTATTCATACTCCTAGTTAATTTGAGAGTTTTCTGTTTTTTTTTTTTTTAAATTAGTCATTCTTTAATATTATTTGTACAAAATTAAACATCCTAGCTAGTCATCTCAATAAGCTCAACAACCCTATCCATTGTTTATAGCTATCAAAGTTCTCTTTCACGCGCTCTTACGTGCCAGAGGGCACCACTAGACCACTACGTGCCTCCACGTGTAACCATTTCCAATGACATTTGATAGGTGAAAAGTGCTTAACATTATTTACACTCCTTGTTAGGCAGTTTTCTGTTATTTTTTTTTTTTTTTTGGTTTTTTTTTTAGGTCATTGTTTAATGTTATCTTAAAATTAAACCTCTTAATCATCTCGATCAATAAGCTGAAACAACCCTACCCATTTTTTATGACTATCAAGATCCTCTCCACGCGCTCTCACGCGCCACGAGATTCTAGTACGTGCCCCATGTGTAACCATATCCGATTATATTAATTTTCTTACTAAATTGAATTCTCTTATTCTACTCATAACCCTCCACCGACTCTCCTATAAAAGTTTCATCCAAGTCCAACTGCAATAGTGGAAGGTTTTAACTGCAAGTTCAAGTTAAGTTTGTTCAAAATTTGAAGTTTAAAGTGTTTCAAGTATCAAGTTTTATTAATGAAATAAAAATATGCCCGAACCGGTTAAGACTAATAGAGTTAGCCTGAAATTAAACGAGTTGACCCGATTGACCTCCTTATTCAAACAATGTGTATCATGATGAAAAATTTAAGATCATATATTTCCTAGCATTAAACTCATTGATTCTTGTAATTAAGACAGTTCATGCATATATGCCTCAGATACATTAACTGCTAATGAGGTTGTCAAATAATATAATCCACTGGTAGCCAAATATGATTTTGTTTTCAAGAAACAGAAACAGGATATTTCACATAAACATGAAATAAACAAAGGCAGTTGCACACAAATTGCACATAAACATGAAATAAAAACAACTGATGAATTGAAGAGAGTAGATACGTGCAGAAAATGTTGAGAATATATAAGTGCAGCGTTGGAGCACCTGGGATACAATTTAACCAACGTTAGAATAATGAACCATAAAGTTAATGGACAAGAAACTAACTATAGCTATATGTTTTATGAAGAACATGATATATGATGTATAGTAGGTCTTACTGTCAAAACCTAACTTGTTGATTGCCTGCACAAATTTCCGATGCATCTCCGTGTTCCAGCTCAACCTCCGCTTCTTTTTAGTGTCACCACAATTTTCCTCATTATTCCCAGGTTCCCCATCAAGGGATGGTTCATTATTATTTTCAATGCTAGTCTCAATACCCACTACTGGGCTGCTAATTGCTGTTTTTCTGGCTTTCTCCTTCTCAATACCTGATTGCCACAGCTCTTTCAGGACATTTATATTTGAAAAGTTCACAATGTATGATGAAACATTGCACTCCTGGCCTTTGGTGTCGAACTCCATGTTCCCCGGAAATATCACTGTCAAAAAGGAAATGACATAATAAGGGTTTAATTAAAATTAATGTATGTTAAAAAGGTTTTTTGGAACCTTTGTCTTTAAATTGTTCATGTTTGTCAAAATAAGACTGATCCCATTTTTTCTCTTCCCAATCGCACTTAATGCATCCATTGCCCTTCCAATGTGCAACACTGGTGAGGAAAAAAAAAAGCAAAAACAGTGATATATGTACGATACGGAGTACGTACCTTCATACGTGCAATGTTGGTGCACCTCGGAATCTCGGATGTTAGAAATTTATATAGTAATGGAGATTAATGTTTCAGATGGACTACCATGAAAGCTTAAATAATATTTGGAGTTATGGAGTTATTAATGTTATTTTAGTTTGGTAGAAAGTTAATTGGAATACATCAGTTGGAGAATGAGTTTGCCGGAAAGCTTTGTCCATTTACCAATATTGGAAATTGGTTCAGTTGGAGCTTTGTCCATTTACCAATATTGGAAATTGATTCTGTTGGAACTTTGTCCATTTACCAATATTGGAAATTGGTTCAGTCGAAACTTTGTCCATTTACCAATATTGGAAATTGGTTCAGTTGGAGCTTTGTCCATACCAGTATTAGAAACTAGTTCAGTTGGAGCTTTGTCTATTCACCAATATTGAAAATTGTTTCAGTTGGAGAATGAATATACAATACAGATCGTGAGCTTTCAAACTTTCCAAACTTCCATGCAAAATTGTGCTAGCAATTATAGTATATATAAATATATTTTATTCTTGCGCAGTTATTTGCATGCGGTTCATAACCTTACAAAGGTTCATAATTACATATATATTCATGTTGAACATAATTTACGTAATTAATTTTCTCCCATGATGAATATATCATTTAAGATATATTTTATGGAAGTTGAGTTTTTAAAACTATAGACACTTCCATGTAACATTTCCTAACAGTCAAAATATTTCAAAGAAATATTTCGAAGAGGCATCTGAAAGTACAGGCAATCATCTTACAGGAATTTAAGATATTTCACAGTCTTACAATTCTACAGGAAATTCTCAAACAAAGCAACTTGAGAATTTCATTCATCTTTCTTGTATCCCATAAGATTAAATCTTGAACCTTGTTGCTTTTATAGGGAGGGATTTAAAGATTATAGGAAAGTGATTACATGCCTGAAGATATCAAATGATCCAGTTTTTATTCCCTGATATTTTCTGCAATTTTGTTGTATCTCACATGTATTACAAAATACAAACACATATTTTCCAACATCGGAGACGAGGTTTTGGCAGATATAATCGTCACTGAATACCAGTATGCAAATTCTTTTGCTAATTCCCATATCTGAAGAAGGAAGAAAAGGAATGAAAGGGATTTGAATTCCTCCTAATCGAAGGGGTAAGTCGTCCCTGCTGGGTGCAGTTGTGACACCCCAAAATCCAAATTCAATTTGTGGATTAATTGAGTAATTAATCCTATTTCAATTGGTGAATTAATTCTAAAAATCCTGAAATTCAATACTTGGGGACTAGTATTTGACTAGTCAACCCCAAAGTCAAAGTTGTACCTTGAGCTTTGAAGGGAGTTCCCTTGTTCCTTACATTTCCTAATGTTAGTAAGGGCATTCTTGACCTTTCACCTAGTGTTAGTATTGTAACCTAACCTAGTAGACATCTTCATTCTATCCCTTACACTTTCTAAAAATTTAGCTCTACCTTCTCTCTAAAAAGGTGAGTAGCTTTTCTTCCAAGCCAAGTTGAGACCTTACCAAGACTTCAAGAGTTGCTTCCAAGATTCAACCTTTCTTATATTTGGGCATCTAGGAGGGTACGATCTAAGTTCATCTTGTGTTTTTGGTTTCATCTTAGGTGTCTTTTTCTTAAAGGTAGGATCTTTATGATCTTTTGGTTTGTTTTTGAAGTGGGTTTGGAAGGTGAGCCTTGAAAAGAGCTTGTTAAGGTGTAAAGTGTAGTCTTTAGTCTTCAAGAGGTAACCCATGCTCTACAAAATCTATTTTGCTTACCTATATGTGATTTCTTGGATTCTACTTGTGTTTTGCTGTGAAATGTGAGGGTTTATGCATTTGTTTTGTGAAAATGCATATCTTGAGCTTGTGTTTAGGGTTCATTTGTGCCATTGCTTGGCATTTCCTATGATTCAAGTCATTTTGTTGTATTGGGTGAGCTTTGACATGTTTTGGACTTGAATTTGAGTTTGGAGATAAAATTCGCGAAGTGTGTTGATGTGGTACAGGTTGTACCCGCGGGTGGAACGGCGAGTAGGAGGCCCACCCGCAGTGTACACTTCTTGGGCGGCCTGTACCCGCGGGCGGAACCGCGGGTAGAGGCCTACCCGTGGGCCTACCCGCGGGTACATGATATGGTGATGGTGGGGATTTATTTCCCGTGATTCTTTTGACTCGGTATTTGGTCTTTTGACATCCCGATGTTCTTTGTGGAACTATTTGAGTGCCTTCTTGATGTTTCGTATGTCTAGAACTATATGGTAGGTATCCATGTAGGACTTTGGTGTCTTGAATTGTGCTAATGTTCAACATCGTGTTTCGTTGAACCGTGGTGAGTCTTGTGTGTTCCTCAGAACTACCTTTTTTTTTACCCGTTTGATAAGCATGCTAGTTTGGTGTTTAAATGCTAGCGTGTGTGTTGTTTGTACCTTCCGATTGGTTGATGATAACTTGTGTTATTCATCGTTGTTGTTGTTGGGCTGTGACCCATTCCTTGATTGAGTATGTTTCACACCTTCGTTGTGATCCGTTGATTGATTCTTGTTGAGGTGTGATGCGTGTGTGGCTTTACCTGGATTGCACGATTAGTGGTATGGGACACTAGTCACCAAGGTATTGCAGCGGTCCTCGTGGTGGCCGTGACGTGATTATGGAGCTGTGGCCTTTGTGTAAGGTTCACGTGTTTATTACTGGGATAACATGTGTTATCCAGGGCATGTGTTGCCATGTGTGTGTACGGTACCTCGTGTACTATGAAATCGGTGGTTTTGTTGGAGGGACTGTTGGAGGGGGAACGACGGTTCCCGGGGGAATAAGGTTGGACTTGGTGTACAGGGGTCCTGGAGGTAAAGGTTGGAACTAGATATAAGGTTGGGGGTAGCCATAAGGTTGGAACAGCGCATAAGGAAGGCATATCAACTCGTGATGAGTGATGTCACGAGGGCTTGTGTAGCTATGGTTGTGTGTTCTCTTCTTGTGACGTGTGTAGACACAAAGGCGTGTGTGCCAAGGCATGTTTTGCCATTTGTCGTGTCTTTATTCCTTAGTTGTTGTTGTCCTCTGTGGTCTTGGGATGTGTTCCCGTGTTATCTTTGAGAGTGATGAGTCTTGAGTTGGTGTTTACTCTTGGTTTTACACTTATATATATGTATTCCGTTTCGAAATGATTTTGTATATATATCCTATCTTTGTATGATACTAAACATGTATTGGTGGGTTACCAGCATTATTCGCTGACCGGGCGTCGTCCCATGTTTTTATTGTGTTCTTTCAGGTGATGTCTAGACGAGTGCGCTGTCTAGTGCCCGATAACATAGCTCCTTCCATTTGTTTCATGGCCTGTGTGCCGATCTAGTTGTAGACTTGCGAGATTTGGGATAGTTGTGAACCATGCAGATTTTGCCGTAGCTTTCATCTTTGTTGGTGAACGTGGCATAACACCCCATGACTTGGATTTATGTTTATCTAGTTATCTTTTAATCTTCCGCTGTGCTAGTTGTTTAGTTGGGTTATCTGTATGTGTTAAGGCTTTTTATAGCATGTGTTTTGGGGGGGGGGGGGGGGTGTTACAGTTGGTATCAGAGCCTAGGTTTGAGCCTAGGAAGGTTAAGTCTAGACTTTCTAAGTGGCTAAGTGTGGTTTGAGACCTTTAAGCGACCTTAAGAATCTAAGTGTTAGGCTTAGGACTTTAGGGCGCGCGGTGAGTTTGTGAGTTCTTTTATCATTTTCTGTTGTGCTTCCTGTGCTTGTTTTCCTTTTTAGCTTTGGTTCTCTTTAGTTAAGGCACCAGGTAAGGGTGCGGGCCCTAAGTTTCTTCCCCGTTTTTGCGCTGTTGCTGTAAAAGTCGAAGATGGCATCATCGAGACGTCGCGCAAGATCTTCGAAGCGGTGGTTTGCCCAGAGGATTGCAAGGTGGAGTTGGCTACGTTCTACCTTCGGCAAGAAGTGGACTCGTGGTGGATGTTTGAAGGGCCAGCTTGTAGACAAGATCCGGAGTTCAGTTGGGAGGACCAGAAGGTTAAGTTACGTGAATGGTCCTATCCTGCTCAAGTCAAGGAGGCCTACCTTTGTGCAACCGACCTCTACCGAGTTCAGCAAGTTCAAAAAGGAATCCGGGAGAACCGTAAGAAGAAACTTGACGAAAACGTTTCACCTGTGGTTAGGAGTTTGACGTCTACTAGTGTTGGATCAACAAGAAGCCTGCAAAGAGATAACTCTAAGAGAGGTAAGGTCCCCAGCCAATCCGGAAGATCAAGGCTAAGGGAAGGCGCTCCGTTTGCAAGAAGTGTGGAAGTGACCACCCCGGCGTGGACTGTCATGGGAAGCCGATAGAGTACTTTGCTTGTGGCAAGAAAGGCCACCGGTTCTTCGAGTGCAAGTTTTGGAGGAAGACTTCAATGGACTCAACAACAACCTCGGCAAGGCAAGATCAACAGTTGTGAGACAGATGCAAGTGGGAACCGTGGAAGTAAGTTTTGTACCCTTTTGTTGCACCTCCCTTCGTCTTTGTGCCTTTCCTGTGTGTTAGCTTCGAGCGTTAGCTTGTTTAAGTGTTATCCTTAATCCTCTTTAAGTCGTCTTTCTATCATCTTCTTGTCAAACCAATTGTCTCTTTCCGAGAAATCTTCCATATCTCTTCGAGCGTCGTTCTCGTTTCCTTCTTAATTTGATTCTATACAAGATGACAACCTCGTTTTCCTAAGTTGTAATCTTGAAAATCTTGATTTCCTTCTTAACCTACGCTATTCTTGAGCCTAAATCTAGTACCCTTCATTAGGAAATCCTTTCAATTCTTTCAAACCTCGTTTTTATTCCTCCCTTGATTTGACTCTGTCCAAGGTTACGACCTCATCTTTCCTAAGTTGTGACTTTAAAAATCTTGATCCCCTTCCTAATCAAATTTTTCCTTGAGTTTAAATCGGATACCCTCCGTGGGGAAATTCTTTTCAACTTCCTTAAATCCCGTTTTGATTATTTACTCCCTAAGTTGTAACCTCGTTTACAATTCTCTTATTCGTAATCAACATGACCCTCGAATTGTTGAACCTAAACTCTCACCTTGATCTTCCCCTTAGAATCAAACCTCGTTCTTGTATTCCCCGTTTCTAATGATTCTGTGCAAGGTGGCAACCTTATTTCCTAAGTTGCAACTTTGATGACTTTGATCCTACTCCTAAGTAACGTGGTCCTTGAGTTTCTGAACCCAAACCTTACACTCTAATCCTTACCGTTGAACCGCATCTCTTCTTGTGAGCCTTCTTTCCCCTGAGATACCTTTCTCCTTTGTTATCGTCCCGGTTTTAACCTTTCATCCGGACCGAAGTTTTGAAGATTTAAGCGTTGCTTTGTTGAGAGTTGGAAGTGGTGTGCTAGTACAAGTGTTAAGTCGGTAGCCTTCATCAAGTTAGCCCAAGAGCTGGAGAGAAGGACATCCAACTCGTGTTTTGGATCTAGCAGTTGAAACTTTTGTCGGAAGTGTCGGATCAAGTTCACGCAGATGCCGAGCTCAAGCTAAGTAGTGGGAATACCTTGTTTCCTTTGGTTGAAGAAGTCAGCAGAGATCAGTTGAAGATGCAACCCTGGTTCCGTGATCCCGAGTGATCTAGTTTAGAGTTCTTGTGGTGTCGGTTTCTGTTTGTGGTTTGTTCCTTAACTAAGCCGTCTCGTTTTGAGTTGATCGTTGGCTAGTTTTGAGCAGGAGTTAGGCTCGGTGTGAAGTTAGCTTTCCTTTGCGGTAAATCTTTTGTCTATCACCTTATCTTTCTTTCTTGTCTTACCTTTGTGAACCCTTAACCTATCTCTAAGTCTTGTCTCTCGCTTTGTTAACCGACGGTTTTGGTGTTGAACTTCGTTGTGACCAAACCTATCTATCTCACCGCTTTAATTTGAACCCTTGTTTACTCTAACTTTGGTTAGTGGCGAACACCTTTGTTTCTTAAAACCTCGTTTGCAACCCATCTCTTAAGCTTTTTCATCCGTTTCGCAAGCCGACCATTTTCGTTGTGGAACCTTGTTGCGTCCCTTGCTTGTTTTGTTAGTAGGTTCGTTGGTAGTTATTTCCTCAGTTGTGCATTTAGTCGTTCTCTCTTGTTTGCCATGGTTGCTAGCTTGTAGTTTGAGTAGTTGGTTCAGTTGCTTCGCTTTTATGAAGACGCCGTCCGTCGCCGTGTACCACCGTCTAGACCAGATCGAAGCCAGTTCAAGCCGTAGAGGAGAAGATGACGAAGAGTCCGAGGAGTCGGAGAGCGAGTCCTTCTAGTGTGAAGCCGGGGCTACCTTGTTCGCCTTTTTCTTAGTAGTTGTTTCTCCTTAGCCATTGTAGTCGTTGTTGGTTGTTTGTTGTTGCTTTCGTGCTTGTTTTGCTTGTTGCCTTGTGGCTTAGTTAGCTTAGTAGTAGTAGTGGGTGTTTTTGTGTGGGTTTTCTTGTTCTTAGTGTTTGGCTAGAAGTTGATGTTGGTGTTAAGACTAGAGTTAGTGATGCTCAATCTATCCGTTTGTTAAACTCTTGCCAATCCTTGATTTGAAACGCCTTCTTTCTTGCCTTGAATACTTCATTGCCTTGGAATTTTGTGGAATCTTTTGGAGTCTTTGACCAAAAGAGTTTGTTCTTGAATCTCTTGTCACAATGTTGTTTCTTTCACCGTTTGCTTTTAATTCGTAGTACCCAGGCTTCGGGGACGAAGCTTCTTTGAAGGGGGAGAGGATGTGACACCCCAAAATCCAAATTCAATTAGTGGATTAATTGAGTAATTAATCCTATTTCAATTGGTGAATTAATTCCTAAAATCCTGAAATTCAATACTTGGGGCTAGTATTTGACTAGTCAACCCCAAAGTCAAAGTTGTACCTTGAGCTTTGAAGGGAGTTCCCTTGTTCCTTACATTTCCAAATGTTAGTAAGGGCATTCTTGACCTTTCACCTAGTGTTAGTATTGTAACCTAACCTAGTAGACATCTTCATTCTATCCCTTACATTTTCTAAAAATTTAGCTCTACCTTCTCTCTAAAAAGGTGAGTAGCTTTTCTTCCAAGCCAAGTTGAGACCTTGCCAAGACTTCAAGAGTTGCTTCCAAGATTCAACCTTTCTTATATTTGGGCATCTAGGAGGGTAAGATCTAAGTTCATCTTGTGTTTTTGGTTTCATCTTAGGTGTCTTTTTCTTAAAGATAGGATCTTTATGATCTTTTGGTTTGTTTTTGAAGTGGGTTTGGAAGGTGAGCCTTAAAAAGAGCTTGTTAAGGTGTAAAGTGAAGTCTTTAGTATTCAAGAGGTAACCCATGCTCTACAAAATCTATTTTGCTTACCTATATGTGATTTCTTGGATTCTACTTGTGTCTTGCTATGAAATGTGAGGGTTTATGCATTTGTCTTGTGAAAATGCATATCGAGAGCTTGTGTTTAGGGTTCATTTATGCCATTGCTTGGAATTTCCTATGATTCAAGTCATTTTGTTGTATTGGGTGAGATTTGACATGTTTTGGACTTGAATTTGAGTTTGGAGATAAAATTCGCGAAGAGTGTTGATGTGGTACAGGTTGTACCCGCGGGTGGAACGGCGGGTAGGCGGCCCACCCGTGGTGTACACTTCTTGGGCGGCCTGTACCCGCGGGCGGAACCGCGGGTAGAGGCCTACCCGTGGGCCTACCCGCGAGTACATGATATGGTGATGGTGGGGATTTGTTTCCCGTGATTCTTTTGACTCGGTATTTGGTCTTTTGACATCCCGATGTTCTTTGTGGAACTATTTGAATGTCTTCTTGATGTTTCGTATGTCTAGAACTATATGGTAGGTATCCATGTAGGACTTTGGTGTCTTGAATTGTGCTAATGTTCAACATCGTGTTTCGTTGAACCATGGTGAGTCTTGTGTGTTCCTCAGAACTACCTTTTTTTTACCCGTTTGATAAGCATGCCAGTTTGGTGTTTAAATGCTAGCGTGTGTGTTTTTTGTACCTTCCGATTGGTTGATGATAACTTGTGTTATTCATCGTTGTTGTTGTTGGGCTGTGACCCATTCCTTGATTGAGTATGTTTCACACCTTCGTTGTAATCCGTTGATTGATTCTTGTTGAGGTGTGATGCGTGTATGGCTTTACCTGGATTGCACGATTAGTGGTATGGGACACTAGTCACCAAGGTATTGCAGCGGTCCTCGTGGTGGCCGTGACCTTTCTGTAAGGTTCACGTGTTTATTACTGGGATAACATGTGTTATCCAGTGCATGTGTTGCCATGTGTGTGTATGGTACCTCGTGTACTATGAAATCGATGGTTTTGTTGGAGGGACTGTTGGAGGGGGAACGACGGTTCCCGGGGGAATAAGGTTGGACTTGGTGTACAGGGGTCTTGGAGGTAAAGGTTGGAACTAGATATAAGGTTGGGGGTAGCCATAAGGTTGGAACAGGGCATAAGGAAGGCATATCAACTCGTGATGAGTGATGTCACGAGGGCTTGTGTAGCCGTGGTTGTGTGTTCTCTTCTTGTGACGTGTGTAGTCACAAAGGCATGTGTGCCAAGGCATGTGTTGCATTTGTCGTGTCTTTATTCCTGAGTTGTTGTTGTCCTTTGTGGTCTTGGGATGTGTTCCCGTGTTATCTTTGAGAGTGATGAGTCCTGAGTTGGTGTTTACTCTTGGATTTACACTTATATATATGTATTCCATTTCGAAATGATTTTGTATATATATCCTATCTATGTGTGATACTTAACATGTATTGGTGGGTTACAGCATTATTCGCTAGCCGGGTGTCGTCCCATGTTTTTATTGTGTTCTTTCAGGTGATGTCTAGACGAGTGCGCTGTCTAGTGCCCGATAGCATAGCTCCTTCCATTTGTTTTATGGCCTAAGTGCCGATCTAGTTGTAGACTTGTGAGATTTGGGATAGTTGTGAACTATGCAGATTTTGCCGTAGCGTTCATCTTTGTTGGTGAACGTGGCATAACACCCCATGACTTGGATTTATGTTTATCCAGTTATCTTTTAATCTTCCGCTGTGCTAGTTGTTTAGTTGTGTTATCTGCATGTGTTAAGGCTTTTTATAGCATGTGTTTTGGGGGGTGTTACAGCAGTCTCGTCCATGCTTTATTGCCTGAGTTGCTTTTTTATGTCTTAATTGGATGCTAAGGTGGCGTACCACCAGGGCCGGATTCGGGCTGTGCAAGCAAAACAGTACCTCAAATTTTAGAGGGTCCAATATTTAATTTTTACCTAACTAGTTAAAAAAATTAGTTAAAAATTTTTTTTTAAAAAAATTGCAATTAATCTCAAAAGACTCCACGGAGGAATGATATGTAGAAACATGTTTCATCTTGGAGGTCAAAGGTTTGAATCATTTTAGCTTTGTGCATATCTCAATTTTTGTTTATTCCTTTTGCATGGCACAAACCTTCATTAAAAAGAAAAAAAAAAAAAAAAAAAAAAAAAAAAAAAAAAAACATTGCCTTTTAAAAAAAAAAAAAAATTCTTTGTGCACAATAGCATTTTACCACCTTCCTATTATTATTATTATTATTATTTTTATTTATTATTATTATTATTATTATTATTATTATTATTATTATTATTATTATTATTATTATTATTATTATTATTATTATTATTATTACTTGTAATTCACCCGCGCGATGCACGGAAAAAAATTATGTTATTATAAATATAAATAAAAAAATATAAAAACTAAAATATTTTAAATTAATTAATATAATAATATTTTTGAGCTTCCATTGGTCAAGTATTTATTATTTTTTATAAAATATAAAATTACAATTAAAATTAAAATTAAAATTAAAATTTTGTATGATTAATATAATCTCTAATTATGTGCATATTCAAATAAACTTCTAGAGAGAATTTACATAATTACAATGATTTATTCTTAATTGTATTTCATCTATATTATAATTTTCACAATACGAATAATAACTAAGATAATTACATTTGGAAAGCAAATTTCAAATTTTGTATGTGTAAATTTAAACTCTAATTGAACACATATTTTATATGATTATATAATATATAGCTATTTTATTTTTCAAAAGTATATTTTTTATATGATTATAATATATATATATATATATATATATATATATATATATATATATATATATATATATATATATATATATATATATATTTTATTTTTTAAATGTTGTGATTTTTTTTTAATAAAAGATGTTGTGGCATTAATTGTAACATTAATTATTTACCAAACCATATAGCTTTATTATATAAAGGATTACTATTATTACTATTATTACTATTATTACTATTTTTATTATTTTTATTATTTTTATTATTTTTATTATTTTTATTATTTTTATTATTTTTATTATTATTATTATTATTATTATTATTATTATTACTATTATTACTATTATTACTATTATTATTATTATTATTATTATTATTATTATTATTATTATTATTATTATTATTACTATCATCATCATTATTATTATTATTAGAAAAAATTACAGTATTGATTTTAAATATTGCGTTTTGGCAGGGTCTCATTTATTTACACACAAATCTAAAAATTGGCCATGCGTTCAACTTATCCTCGTCAATAACAGAATATATTAGAGAATGACCTTGTTTGGTAAATGGTTGTTAGCTGATAGCTATTAGCTGATTGGGTTAATTAGAGGGTATAACTAGTTCATAACATTAGCTGATTGTAGAAAGATGTTTGGTAAATTAGATGTTAGCTGATAGCTGTTTTGTATAATTTTATTTCTCAAAAAGCTAATTGAAAAAGTTGGTTTGAGCAGCTTTTTGAATTTTAGCATTTTGGAGTTACAAAAATATAATTAACTAAACACTTATAATATTAATTTTTTAACCAAATCAAAAAGCTAATAGTGATCAAATAACCCAAAATTAACCTATAGGCTAACTATTTTACCAAACAGGCTTTAAATAATATCTCCTTCGATCACCGTGTTATTAACGCTTCCCCCGTCCACAAGGAACACAACAGTAACTAATTAAACTCCTTCAAGAATATGTGAGTTAATACCTCCAATGGTCCTTCGAGTATTTTCAAGGAACATAAACGAAGCAGAGGCATAACTAATCAGCAGTGAATAAACCAACCTTCAACCACTTCTGTTAGACGTTAGTTAACATTCTGTTCAAGAAGCTTGTGTTTGTATAAATCCTTTTTGTACTATTTCTGGAATAATGAATGATGAATGTCAATTTCCTTACTTTCAAGTCTGTTAGCTCTCAATTCATATCTATACATTTCATTTCCGCAATATGGTATCAGAGATACTAAGAGCTTTCTGAAGTAAATCATCATGGCAACAACAACGTGGCCGTCTATTGGCACAAGAGGAACTCCGATGGACAATGCAGCGGCGGCGGCGGCAATTGGAAACCAGACGCCTGCTCCACCAACTCCGGAAACCAGATCAAACGTGACAAAGGTGACATACGATGCGGAATCCCAGTCGAATCCATATTTCCTGCATCCTAACGAGAGTCCAGCGTTGATGCTCGTCTCCACACCCTTGGATGGTTCGAATTACCATCCATGGGCTAGGGCTATGACAATGGCGTTATCTTGCAAAAATAAGCTCAGATTCGTCGACGGTTCCATTCTCAAACCTTCGAAAGATGATTGGAAGTACGAATTCTGGGAACGCTGCAACGATCTGGGGATGACTTGGATCATTCGATCATTATCTCCGATGATTGGATGCAGTGTACTCTGGATTGAC
Organism: Ipomoea nil; assembly: GCF_001879475.1. Classification (NCBI taxonomy): domain Eukaryota; kingdom Viridiplantae; phylum Streptophyta; class Magnoliopsida; order Solanales; family Convolvulaceae; genus Ipomoea; species Ipomoea nil. The sequence goes on from NW_017619219.1 coordinate 790,589, forward strand.
ACTGCATACAACATATGGAGAGATCTAAAACGAAGATTCAGCCAACATGACCTGTTCAGGATCGTAGAAATCAAATGTGAAATCTATCAAACCAAACAAGGTGATAGCAGTTTGAATGAGAACTTCAGTCAACAAAAATTGTTGTGGGATGAACTTCAAATTCTCAGACCTACCACAATTTGTCAGTGCATTACAAAATGCGAATGCGGAAAGAAGATAGATGAATTAAATGAACAAGTTGAAAAGGACAAGTTGTCCATATTCCTCATTGGCTTACATGATAGGTATACTTGTGCAAGGAATCAAATGATGCTCATGAGACCACTCCCAGATGTTTGTGAAGCATATTCCGTGATAGCACAACAAGAGAGATAGTTTCATATTGGATCTAGTGGTTTTACTAACCAAATGCATTAAGCTGGTGAGAATGGTGCTATTGGAAGTGCTCTAATGACTAGGGCAAATTGTGGTTTTCAGCAGAACTACAAGAAGTTTGCAAGCAACAACAAGAAGCTTGTGTGCACTTTCTGTGGATACACAGTACATACAGAGGATAAATGGTATTAAAAGCATGGGTGTCCACCGGGTTGGAAGCCAAAACCTAGAAGCCAAGGCATGGTGAATCACACTCAAGGGCCAATAATGGTTCAACAACCAAGCAGTGGTGAAGGTATCTCATTCACTCAAAATGACTTTAAGAAGTTTCTGGAATTTTTTCAAATGCAGAAATCATCTGGGGAGAAGGGGTCCTTGAGTACACCTCTTGATCAGCCAGCTCAAGGGGCACATGCCAACATCATATCTGCTAATCTCATGCCTGGGGCTCAAACTGAAGGTACTGATCCTTCTTCTAACTCTGCAAATGTTAAAGAATATGAATGGATATTGGATAGTGGTGCTACCCATCATATTGTGTGTTGCTTAAGCTTGCTGACAGATCCAAAGGAAGTTTATAATATGCATGTTAGCCTGCCTAATGGGCAACAAGTGGCCATCACTTATGTTGGATCTGTACACTTATCACATGAATTCACTCTGCACAATGTGCTCTTTGTTCCTGGTTTTCAGTGTAACCTCATATCTATGAGAGCCTTCATTAAGAGTTCCAATTGTACAATAGAACTGCACACTGATAAATGCACAATACAGGGTGCTATCCATGGCAAGATGATTGGACTGGCTGAACTCAAGAATGGCTTATATCATTTGATTTTCCCTGTTAGACCTTCTGTAAATAATGTTTCCATGTTGAATAAATGTGCCTTGTGGCATGCTAGGTTAGGGCATGCCTCACATGCCAAAATTCAGTTGCTACATAATTTTGATTCAACAATTCAAGTGAATAAAAGTTTGATTTGTGATTGCTGTCATTATGAAAAACAGAAAAGACTTCCTTTTCAATCTAGTAATTCCATTTCAGCTGCCTGTTTTGATTTACTACACATGGATATTTGGGGTCCCTATAAGGTTACCACAATTCATGGTCATCATTACTTCCTCACCATAATAGATGACCACAGTAGGGCAGTATGGGTACATTTGATGAGAAAGAAATCTGAAGTTAGAAGTCTGGTTGTGGGATTCTGTAGAATGGTTAAGAATCAGTTTGGAGTGCACATTAAGAACATAAGGTCAGATAATGGTCTAGAGTTTGCCATGTCTGATATTTTTAGTCAAGGAGGAATACTGCACCAAACATCTTGTACATACATGCCTCAACAGAATAGTAGGGTTGAGAGAAAGCATAGACATCTCCTATCCATGGTCAGGGCTCTCAGATTCCATGCACATTTGCCAGAAAGTTTATGGGGAGAATGTATTTTACATGCAGCCTATCTCATAAATAGGTTGCCCTCTGCTGTAATTAATCAACAGATACCTTGCCATGTCTTGCTCCAAAAGGTTCCAAAATACCAACATTTGAGGGTTTTTGGTTGTTTAGCCTATGCTGCCACCTTGGGTCCAAAGTTGAAGTTTGATGTTAGGGCCAAGAAGTGTATTTTTCTGGGATATGCCAATGGAACTAAAGGTTATAAACTCTATGATCTATACTCAAAAGTGATGTTTCTGTCAAGAGATGTGGAATTTTATGAAGATATGTTTCCCTTTCAATTAGCTGCTAATCTTGAGAAGCAGCCTCCCTAGATCATTCTTCCATGTGATACATCAACAAGATACCTTCATGACTCCCAAGGTCGATCCCATACTAATCTTGACAGTCCTGAGCCTCACAATTCTGAAGACTAGTCATATGTTGAGCCTGACAATTCTCAAAATTACTTATACACTGCTGACAGTCCTGAGCAGTCTTAGATTGGTAAACAGCCTCAATAGCCAGCAATCAGAAGATCCACCAGACAGAAGTATACCCCAGCTTACCTAAGGGACTATGAGTGTCAAAGTTCTGTTGTGAAGTCTTCCCCTCATTACATATCTAAGGTGGTAAACTATACTAAACGCTCAACCTCCTTTCACTCATTTGTCATGAATATTACTTGTCATATTGAACCTAGAAACTACAAGGAAGCAGTAATGCATGATTGTTGGAAGAAAGCCATGGAAGATGAATTGGATGCCTTGAAGGCCAATAATACTTGGGAGTTGGTGGATCTACCACCATCTAACAAACCTATTGGGTGCAGATGGGTCTACAAGATTAAGCATAAGGCTGATGGAACCATTGAGAGGTACAAAGCAAGACTGGTGGCCAAAGGTTATACACAAACTCTTGGCATTGATTATTCGGACACATTTAGTCCAGTGGCCAAAATGACCACTATCATGACTCTTCTAGCCATTGCAGTTGCAAAGGGGTGGCATCTTCACCAAATGGATGTTAACAATGCCTTCCTTCATGGAGACTTAAAGGAGGAGGTTTACATGGAACTGCATCTTGGATATGCAGAAGGGAAAGCTGGAAAGGTCTGCAAGTTAATAAAGTCTTTGTATGGTCTTAAACAAGCTAGTAGACAATGGAACAACAAGCTATGCGCTGCCTTGCAGAATATGGGGTTCAGACAGTTTGTTCCTGGCAATTCTTTGTTTACCAAAGGAGAAGGATCATCCTTTATAGCCCTACTAGTTTATGTAGATGATATAGTAGTAGCTAGTGCTGATCTAAATCTAATCCAACAAGTTAAAGTTCAACTCAACAAATAGTTCCAAATTAAAGACCTGGGGCAGCTAAGATATTTTCTAGGCTTAGAAGTAGCTAGACAAAAGAAGGGGATTGCAGTATCACAAAGAAAGTATGCTTTGGAGTTATTAACTAAAGCAGGTTTTCTAGATTCAAAGCCAGTTCACAGTCATACAGTACCCTCACATAAACTAAGTGCCGATGAAGGTGAGGTTCTTGATGATAATACTCAATATAGAACGCTCATTGGAAAGCTTTTGTACCTAACTATTACAAGGCCTGATATAAGCTTTGCTACACAACAACTATCACAATTCTTGGATAAGCCTACACATCTACATCTACAGGCTGCTCATAGAGTTCTTAGGTACATCAAGAATGCCCCAGGCCAAGGATTATTCTTTCCAGCCTCCTCTGACCTACAATTGAAGGCTTTTTCTGATTCTGATTGGGGTGCATGTGTAGACTCCAGGAAATCAGTAACTGGATTCTGCATCTTTCTTGGCCAAGCCTTGGTGTCCTGGAAATAAAAAAAAACAAGCCACAGTGTCCAAATCTTCCTCAGAAGCAGAATATAGAGCTTTGGCAACAACCACATGTGAGGTGCAATGGTTACTCTATCTTCTTGCTAAGTTTGGACTGCATCATCATACTTCAGCTGCTGTCTATTGTGATTGCAAATCTGCAATAGCAATCACTGAGAATCCGGTCTTCCATGAGAGGACTAAGCATATCGAGATAGACTGCCATTTAGTCGGAGAGAAGCTGCACAATGGAGTCGTCAGGCTCTTTCACATTGCATCTGCAAATCAGCTGGCAGATGTCCTAACTAAAGCTCACTATCCAAGCTCATTCCATAGCTATGTTTCCAAGCTGGGATTGCTCAATTTATACAATCCAGCTTGCGGGGGGATTTCAAGGAACATAAACGAAGCAGAGGCATAACTAATCAGCAGTTAATAAACTAACCTTCAACCACTTCTGTTAGAAGTTAGTTAACATTCTGTTCAAGAAGCTTGTGTTTGTATAAAATCCTTTTTGTACTATTTCTGGAATAATGAATGATGAATGTCAATTTCCTTCCTTTCAAGTCTGTTAGCTCTCAATTCATTTCTTTACATTTCATTTCCGCAATAAGTATTAGGGATTTACCAGTTGTGGTCCTCCGAGTTTTAAACGACCATGAGACATCCTCCATGTTTTAAAAATTAATCACATGTGGTCCACCCTTAGGTTTGGTGTCAAACAGACGTTAACTGTGGGGGAAAACGTGTCATTTTCCATTTTTTCATCTTTAAGCTCGTCGTTCAGATCATAGGTTGCCATTTTCGCCCAAATCTCAGAACCCTAATATACAGTGGTGAAGCTCGTCAGTTTGTTGTTTGCCATTTACCATTGGAGGCTTCGTATGGAACAAGTTCCACGATTGGGAGGCGCACTGTTGGAGAGTTTAATGACCGAGTATGTATATGTGGAAACAATCTGAAGCTTTGTACTTCATGTACAACATGGTCCCTAGTACTTTCTCACAACATATATGAGTCCAATACTCATGTGGATAAAATAAATGGGAAATGACATGTTTGCCTCAACACCTGACATTCACTTGACATGAAATTAAACCTAACGGATAATCAAGGGTGGTTATTTTTTAAAACATGAAGGACGTCTAGTGGTCGTTTTAAACTCTGAGGACCACAACTGGTAAACTCTTAATACTCGGAGGGCCATTGTAGGTAAACTCAGAATATGTTATATATGTATACGCCATGTGTCATTTGTGCATGAATTATGCACATACATGATACATTTTATTTTTTTATTTAAATAATTATAACTTTGTATTTATGTATTGATCATATTTTTTATTTGGTTGTCATTGTGAAATTTTACAAAATATATGTATATAAATAATTAAAAATATATATATTGAATGGCTTCTATGGACACCGCTTCCCAAAGTTTAGCTCCGTCCTGGTATTGTTATGATCTGAAAAGAGTTGCTTTTCTTAAATTGTAACATTGAAACCGACATAATTTTTTATACAATTAGATTCTTGATATGGTTGATAAAGTAATAGGTAAAATCCAAGGATTTTCAGTATCTTGTTCATGATTAGTGACTTTAATTGGTGGCTGGTTTGACTCTATATATTTGAGTTAGATTATGATCCTTATCCCAATTTTTCTGAGATTCTCTCTTTATATATACATGTAATCTGCACATTTATTATCATAATTATTCAATACAATTTATTACGTTCTCATCTGGTATCAGTTAACTAGGGTTTACAATAATTATTATTATCATGAATAATTATTATTGTCCTTATTCTTGAGGTGACAAGGCGTCAGCGTACGACAATTTCTTGAAGGCCGCCGGACGCTGAAGCAAAGAAAAACCAAACTGTGATGTATGATCAGGATGAGAAACTGGATTACGACGTATGACGTGGAGTCCGAGAAGTTGTGTTATTTGCTAAGCTAATTCCTCTTGTTTATTTTTAAATGCGTGAAGTATAATTACATTTTTTGCCCACCAACTTCCTAAACACGTGGCAGCTCCCATCAAGGCCAACAACGCGGTAGACGTGGTTTTAAAGTTCAGTGTCAAATTTTGATGGTTTCGGTCACACGGGAGTCACCTGTTTTTAGCGCCTTAATGAACCGTGTCAAATTTGTAATGGTTCCGGTCACTTAGGAATCAGTTGTTCTCGGCGCTTTGATGATCAGTGTCAAATTTGCAATAGTTTCGATCACACGAGCGCCAACTGTTTTCGGCACTATTCAGAGGCTCCGGGTTCTCAGACTAATTTGGTGTTTCAGAATGGTTTGGGTGCTAAAACCTCGTCAAATTCTCATACTTGGGTTCTAGACACTGGAGCCACAAATCATGTAACTCCAGACATAGCTGCCCTTTCTGCCTCGGAGAAGTACACTGTTAATGCCACTTAGGTGTCGGTGATGGTATGGGCCTTTCTATTAGTCATGTTCGTCATGCTACTTTTGATACCCCTTCTAGGTCTTTTACGATGTCTGTTTGCATATTCCTGGTTTATCTACCTCTTTATTATCTGTTCAACATTTTGCTACAGATAACAATGTGTTCTTTGTGTTTCCTCCTTCCTTTTTTCTTGTGAAAGATATCACCACCAAGGAAATCCTCTTACGCGGCAGTAGATCGGGTGGCCTATACGCTGTGCCTATTCCATGTTTGTCTCCTTCCGCGTTTCTCTCCGCTCGTGCTTTCGCTTCGGTTTGGCATGATCGTTTGGGTCATCCTCATCAGCATGTCCTTAGTCAAATTCTTCAGTCTTGTCCGGTTAATGGCTCTTGTCGTACTATTCGTTGTAATTCCAGTTTATGTTCAGCGTGTCAATTGGGAAAATCTGCACGTTTCCCTTGAACACGTGGTAAGTCTAATAGCTCCGATGTTCTTGATTTGATATACACTGATATTTGGGGTCCAACTCCTTTCCTATCCTCCAATAGTTATTGTTATTTTGTCATCTTTGTTGATGATTATTCCCGTTACACCTGGTATTTTTCTATGAAGCAAAAATCTGATCTTTATGTCATATTTGATAAGTTTCGTGCTATGGTTGAGCGATCCTTCAATCATAAGATTAAACCCATGCAGTCTGATCTAGAAGCTGAATATAAAAATGTTCATTCCACCTTGGCTCAATTAGGCATTACTCATAGACAATCTTGTGCATACACTCATGAGCAAAATGGTCGTGTTGAAGGAAAGCATAGACATATTGTTGAAACAGGTTTACCTCTCTTGAGTCGTGCTTCGGTTCGCTCTAAGTTTTGGGATTATGCATTTGAGACTGCGGTTTATTTAATTAATAGGATGCCATCTACTGTGTTAAATAAATCAAATCCTCATCTCACGTTGCATAAATCCCCTCTGTCATACTCTTTTCTTCGTGTCTTTGGTTGTCTATATTATCCTTACCTACGTCCTTATAACCATCACAAAATGTCTTACAGATCTTCTCCTTGTGTCTTTCTTGGCTATCCTGAGTCATTTAGGGGGTATAGGTGCATGGACCTTCACACTAATAAGATATATATATGCAGGCATGTTCGATTTGACGAAAGTGTATTTCCTTTCAGTAAGACAGTTTTGTAGGCACCACCCGTTCATGCAATTCAACCTAGGGCTGAATCCGTTCTCATTCTGTCTTCATCCTCTATTCTGGTTCAACACACTCCACCTTAACTGATTCCATCCAGCAACGATCCCAGCCAGCCAGAACCGGTCCAAGATGAGGCTTCGGCACACAACGAAGCAGCCCCTACCCAGCGACGTCGTGGCCGACTGAGAGGGCAATCATCACGGCCCACAGTTCAAACCCACTCTATGGCCACTTGGAGTCACGGTGAAGGTCCCCTTTTGGCTCTATCTGCTCAGGTTTGCCCCACTGAACCTACTTGTTATACACAGGCTATCAAACATGATGAGTGGCGCAAGGCAATGGATGAAGAGTTTAATGCGCTTCTTCAGAATGAAACTTGGTATCTTGTTCCATCACAATCTGATATGAATATTATTGGGTGTAAATGGGCTTTTAACACCAAAAGGAAAGTTGATGGGTCAATCGAACACTGCAAAGCAAGGTTAGTAGCTAAAGGATTTAATCAAGTACCTGGTCAGGATTTTTTTTACACCTTCAGCCCAGTGGTCAAACCCACTACTATCAGGTTACTTCTTTCTCTAGCTATATCCTCTGGTTGGGTTGTTAAGCAGCTTGATGTGCACAATGCCTTTTTGAATGGGAAATTATCTGAAACTGTTTATATAAAGCAACCACCTAGATATGTTGATAAACAGTTTCCTAATCATGCTCACGTGTTAAAACGCTCTCTATATGGATTAAAACAAGCTCCTAGAGCTTAGTTTAATCGCTTGCATGCGTTTCTTATGTCAGCAGGGTTTAAAGCTTCAAAAACATATTTATCTTTATTTTATTACTCGCAAGATTCAGGCTTCATTTATATTCTAGTATATGTTGATATTCTTGTAATGGGCAATGATCATAATCTTGATAGTAATTTACTAGTAAAATTGTCATCTGAATTCAAGATTAGGGATCTTGGCTAACCTGGTTTCTTTCTTGGGATTGAAACTGTTAAGTGTGATGATGGAATTTTGCTCTCTCAACTATGATACTTGACAGATATTTTAAAACGTGCTGGCATGGCAGACTGTAAATCTTTAGCCACTCATATATCTGTTTCGAAATCCACTATCTTTAATGCAGACTTATATGATGATGCTACACAGTATAGGAGTTTGGTTGGAGCTTTACAGTATCTTACGATTACTCGTCCAGATCTGTCCTTTTCGGTCAATCAACTCTATTAACACATGCATGCTCCTACGGTCTCTCATTGGGAGCAATTGAAACGTGTATTGAGTTATGTAAAGGGAACTGTTACTTATGGTCTGCGAATAAGGAAGTTAGTGTCTAGAGATTTACATGCTTTTTCTAATTCTGATTGGGCTGGCTGTCCTGAGGATCGTAAGTCAACTAGTGGTTATGCTATTTTTGTTGGTACCAATCTTATATTATGGCCTCATGGGTATGTAAGAAACAAAGAACTGTTGCTAGATCATCTACTGAAGCTGAATATAAAGCTCTAGTAGATGTTTGTGCTGAGGTAATTTGGATTCTCTCTTTGCTGTGTGAAGTTGGGGTAACCGGTGTGTCTACTCCCAAGCTGTGGTGTGATAATCTTTGTGCTACATACATGTGTGCAAATCCTATTTTTCATGCTCGCACTAAGCATGTAGAAATTGATTATCACTTTGTTAGAGACAGAGTTGCAAATGGAGATATACCCGTTAATTTTATTTCGACTAAGGATCAACTGACAGATATCTTTACTAAAGCTCTACCTAGCCCTAGATTTTCTTTTCTTAGAGACAAGCTACAAGTCACTATTGTACCTTGTGCTATGTATTTGAGTTAGATTATGATTCACTATCCCAGTCTCCTTGAGACTCTCTCTTTATATATACATGTAATCTGCACTTTTGTTATCATAATTATTCAATACAATTCATTGCGTTCTCATCCATTTGGGAGAATGTATTTGTCAACTAAACTATGAATCTTTAAGAAGTCTCGACTTTTTTGATAGAAAATTCTTCTAGTGAAATAGAATCTAGCAAATATCATGTTTTCTATTTTATAATATTGTATCTCTTGCTTCATTAGATATAATCCGTTGTCATTGTGTGATTGAGTTGTTATGAGTTCAAAAATAAGGCATAACAATACATTAGGTATTTTTGGGCATTGAGAAAATTAAATGATGTTTTTTTCTCTTTGCAATATATGTTTATAGCACTATTTTCATTGAATTATACGTGTATCCACATTTACCTCAATTATTTTTAAATTTATAACTTCGCTAATGCTAAGCGCATAATTAATGCTAACAACATTATTAAGACATATATACAAATAATTCAATATTGCTAAATTTGTGTTTACATCTTAATTTTGTTACTAACATTAGTTTAAAATTATAATTATAAGAGAAAATTAAAGTTTTTCTCCCTGAATTATATATATATATATATATATATATATATATATATATATATATATATATATATATATATATATTTATATATATATATATATCCATATTAGCCCCCTCAATTATTTTAAAAGTGACTATTAAGGAACATTTTTACCCTTAAAATAAAGAGAAAATTGTCAAATAGGCACATGAACTTTACTCAAGAAGTCAATTAGACCCTTAAACTTCAAAGGTTACAATTATGCCCTTAAACATGTTAATTTTGAGCATTGAGGCCTAGAACCTATGAATTTTACTCAAGAAGTCAATTAGGTCTTCCCCATTAGTAGTTCATAGTGAGGTTTATGAGGCAAAATAGCTTATGCGGAAGTGAGAGTGAGAGAAGGAAGAGAGAGAGAAGATTGGGTTCTTGTATGAGACTCAAGTTTTTTTTTTCTCCTGTTGTGGGCCCCATAGTATAATTAAAAAAAAAAAAAGTTAGCTAGTGCACATTAAGCGCACTAGCAGCGCCCAGTGGGCATGTGTAGTACACTTGCTCACTGGGCGCGTCAGCGACTACCCTCATTTAATACTGGTCTTTCCGATCCGGTCTGAAACAAACCGCCGGAGGATCAAGGAACTATTTCACGCGCCTACCCTCATTTAATACTATTTCGTTTTCTTTTTCTTTTTTTTTTTCCTTACCATTGCTCCTAAAATCTTATTCAAAAATAAAACTATTGGGGATACCCTTAGGCCCTTAAACTTTCAAAGGTTGCAATTAAGCCCTTAAACATGTTAATTTAGAGCATTGAGGCCTCGAAATCGGTTGATGACCTATAATTAGTAATTGCATGTCACTAGGGTTCCGGCACGCCTTCGAACATATTATGGCCAAAAACACCAGCAAAACGGTCGCCAGTGTAAGTTGATCGCCTTCTGCGATGATGGAGAAAGCAAACCAACTGGTATGGTCGCCTTCTTCGTCACTGAAGAAGGCGGCCAACCCACATCGGCGACCGTTTCGCTGGTGTGTTTGGTCGGAATATGGTCGGAGGCCTGCGGATGTTTGCCGGAACCTTAGTGACCTATAATTACAGGTCACCAACCGACTTCTAAACCTCAATGCTCTAAATTAACATGTTTAAGAGTTTAATTGCAACCTTTGAAAGTTTAAGGGCCTAATTGACTTCTTGAATAAAGTTCAAGGTAAATTTCACCCTTTTTCTTAAAATAAATATTTCATTTATTTTTCCTATTCAAATCATGTGTATCATGATGCAAAATTAAAGATCCTAGCATTAAACTCATTTATTCTTGTAATTAAGACAGTTCATATATGCATATATGCCTAAGATACATTAACTCCTACTGAGGTTGCCAAATAATATAATCCACTGGTAGCCAAATATGATTTTGTTTTCAAGAAATAGAAACAGGAAAACAAAGGCACACAAACATGAAATAAAAACAAATACTGATGAAGAGAGTAGAGAAGTGTATAAAATGTGGAGAAACATAATAGAAACTTTTGAGCTAAAGAATAACACAAACCTGCAAATGGTTAACAATGTATGATGAAACATTGCAGTCCTGGCCTCTGGTGTCGAACTCACTGTCACAGATTGAGTTCCTCCTCAATGGCTTGGATAATCTCAGCCCCCTTTGTCTTTAACCTGTTCATGTTTGTCAAAACAAGACTGATCCCATTTTTTCTCTTCCCAATCGCACTTAACGCATCCATAGCCCTTCCAATGTGCAACACTTGTGAGGAAAAAAACAAGCAAAAACAGTGATATATGTATGATACGAAGTACATACCTTCATACGTGCAGTGTTGGTGCACCTCGGAGACGAGGTTTTGGCAGATATAATCGTCACTGTAGGCAAGTATGCAAATTCTTTTGCTAATTCCCATATCTGAATATGGAGAAGAAGAGGAATGAATGGGATTGGAATTCATCCTAACCGAAGGGGTAAGTTGTCCCTGTTGGGTGTCGTCTATGCTTAATTGCCTGAGTTCTTTTTGTGCGCTTGTGCTATGGATGATAATTGTTTTAATTGGAAGCGAAGGTGGCGTACAACTTATCATTGTCAATAGGTGCCTCCATCTGTAACCATTCTAATGACATGTAATAGGTGAGAAGTGCTTAGCATTTTTCACAACCTGGGGCGATTACCCGGGCCCGGAAGGCCCGGCTTCCTCATTTATAGGGGGCTGGGTGGCCGGTCGTTGGCCGTTTTCTACGTCAGCTGTAACAACCCAAAATTTTATTTTATAAATCCGATTTTAAGAAATTCCAAAATAGCCATTTTCACTCTGTTAAAAAATTTTGCAATCAATTGGTGTATGAATAAATTATTTTGAACTCATTTTAAATTAATTCAACACCAAAACTTTTTTTATTCCAAAATGCTAAATTTTCGGGTAACTCGCGTACCAAGTTTTAAATTGAGAAACCAATCTGAGTGAGACCGAGAGAATTCAAAGAAACTTTAAACAAGTGTTCATCTAGAGAACTTTTTTAGAAAACTCATTTTCAACCCCAAAGTATTTAAAATAGCATTTCTAGCCATGGTCCATAGAGTGTGGTAAATCACACCACTCTAAGAACTTTGCCTGAGACATTTTCTAGTCAAGCTTTTACCATTTTGCCCTCCACCAATCATTGTTGATTCACCTAGGGTTTTGGGCCACTATAAAATGAATAGTTATCAGACATTGCCTCTTGATTCCATTCTTGGCTTCCCATTCATTTGCATCAGGAGAACAACACAATAAGCCATTTTCCTCTCATCTAATCTTAGCTTTCCATTTCTTCATGTTTTCTTAGCTTTCATCTATGAGGTTCTAGTCCTTAAGGTTGTTGTGTGGTTTGTTTGAGGTGTCTAGGAGGTGAGGGAGGTAGTAGCTAGCTTGGGAAGAAGGTGGAATCCCAGCCAAGAAGAAGAAGAAGCTGAGGTATAACCTCATGGACTCCCTCTTTGATTTTGGCTCTGTGAAGCCTATTATATTGAGTAGAAATGAGTAGAAATGGTGGATTTTTGTTGTGTTTGAGCTTGGAAGTGATGTACTATTTGTCCTTGAAATGTTGATAATGTTTTGGATGTTTTGGACTTGCTTAAAATGAGTTTTGCAGATGAAATCACATATCTGGTGCAGACACAGTGTGCACCAGACTAGAGTAGCGGCCCTAGCCGCGGCCCATCAAGAGGGCCGCCGGCTAGAGCCGGGGCCTAGGGCACGGCCCTAGGAGATGGTCGTTGCCTAGGCCCGGCCATTTAACGGCCTTCATGGGGTGACTCATGAGGAGTCCCGCCCCAGGTCCCTGAGTTTTGTTCTGAGAGGATTTTGTGCAGTGGCCAGGCTCTTGTGGCTCAGCTACGTGTCGTTTCGGGCCAGGTGTCACGGGCCCTTGTGGCTCGGTACCTCGGAGCCGTCTCGACGCACGTTTTGGCTTTGACTTCGTTGAAATTGGATTAAAAATGAGCATGTTATGATGGATTTAGTAATGGTTTTGCTACACAGTATGTGTATTTGAAGTTCACTGTTAAAGAGAAATGTTTTGCCCTGTTTTCTGATGTTATATTTGTATTGAGTATAGAAGCATGATAACTTTGAAAATATGATTTATTACGAAAGCATGACTAGAATGTGATATTTGATCAATGAGATTTGAAGCATATTTTGTTGATAGAAATTTATAGAATTTGCTATGTTGAAAACTGAGTATGACATTGTATCCTTGAGAATTTTATGGATTATATATATTGATTTGGAGCATGTTGTAGAGTATTTTGCATCTCACATATATCATATTTCAAAAATGCATAAGTGGCCAACGTGAGCCCAATTATTACTTTCAAAAATCCATAAGCATGTGGTATATCATTATTTGATGCATTGAGAAGTTGTTGAGTTGCTGCATGCATGAGATTGATGCATGAGAGGTATATTTATGTATTATCTATATCGGTGAGGTTTTGGAGGACCCCGTTTGGACTATGTCCTCTCGGATGATTTTATGGACATTGCGGTCCAGTATATGTAACGCGATGTATTCCCATGTTATGAGGTTGGAAACTGCCCGCCAGGCTTGGAATCCTGGTCAGGGGGTGTGCACGCTAATAGTTCGATACCTGATTCCACAGAGTTTGAGCATAGAACCAAGAGAGTGGTTCGATGGACGAGCAAAGTATTAGGTCGGCTAGACGCCGTGCCCGGATAGGTTCATTCACACTATGGTGAAGTTCCTACCTCATCCATTTAAAGAGAAAGAATGAGTCATTGTGACTCTAAGAAAGAAAGAAGTGAGTCATTGGGACTCTAAGAAAAGAAAGAAAGAAAGCAAGTCATTTATGACTCAATGAGACCTCCACATGAAGTATTCTATTTTACAACGAGTGTATGAGTATATTTATAGTATTGCACGAGATTGCATATGAGTATAGTATTGCACGAGATTGCATATGAGTATATTTATAGTATTGCACGAGGTTGCATATGAGTATAGTATTGCACGCGATTGCATTTGAGTAGCGTATTGCATGAGATTGCATAATGAGAATGATGATTCAAGATTGTATTTCGAGCATGATAGTTAGGTTACCCTTGAAGTCTTGTATATCTAGCTTACATGATGAGAACTTGAGAGCATGAAGATAACTTTCATATGGTTTATTAGCATGAAATTATTTGTAAGCATGAGTTGCTTTGATAAGTTTGTTGTGATGTTCACATGTTGAAATATCTATGTTGTTAAGTCTTTTGTTTTGAAGCATGCCTGTTGATATTATAAGTTGCAAGTATATAGAAAGTATGTGGTGTGATTATAGTTGCCTATGAGATGAGATTGTTGTTTATAAATGTTATCAAATGTTTTCCAAAGTATATTCTATAGTACTTTACAGGGTTGAGTGTGGTTATACTTCGCTTCGTGCTAACGGTGTTCTCCTATTTGTCTATGTGTTGCTTGTAAAACCCATTTCAGGTGGGCCCAGCGTTGCGAAGTGATCGAGTTAGACTAGTCTTTTAGTCATAGAAGTCTAAACTCTCTTTATGTTTTGATTATGACTTTAGTTTCTGGATTTTAGACTTATGTTGATGATGACATTTGATGATGTAGACTTCGGGGTGTCTTTTTCCCCCTTTTTGACTTTCAGTTATTATGATGGATGTTAGTTATTAAATCTTTATTTCTAGTTATCACCACGGGGTGGTGGTTGTGGCGGTGACATTCCCACTAGTTATCTTTTTAGTTATTTATCCGCTGCTTAGTTTATGTTAATTATGGTTTAGATTTGTAATTAAGAGTTAGAAAAAGCGGGGTGTTACATCAGCGGCCCGGGACGACTTTTAATTTGACTATTTCAACACGCTAGCTCTTAGCTCGGTAACTTCTAACCACTGCCAAGTATTCCAAGCTCTAGCATTTCAACCAATAGGAAAACTAGTCAAAGGACCCATACACGGAACCGAACCTAGGAACCGTATTCGTAGTTGATACCGTCCGTATATACTACGTCACTTAGAACAGAATTATGACTTAAACACAAATAAATCAATATTGCTAAATTTGTGTTTTAAGTCTTAATTCTGTTACTAGCATTTGCTTTAAAATTATAATTAGGGTTAAATCCACCAAAGGTCCATTGTCTTTGGTGGCAGTTCCAAATTTAGTCTCAGACTATCATTTTTGCTTTAAAATTATAATTAGTCTCAGACTAGCATCCCAGACTATTATTTTTTGGACACTTTTAGTCCTTCTCATGAATTTTTCTATTTTTAGTAAGAGCATCTTTGTCTATTCATATTTTTCATTTTTTATTTTTCTTGTTTCAATCGGTTTAATTGGCTTAGAACTTTACTAAAAAAATCAGTTGAAAAATATAGTTACTAAAAATCAATGGTTATTACATAAAGTTTTAAACCGATTAAACCGGTTGAAACCCAAAAAATAACAACAGAAAAAATATGAAAAGACAAAAATGTCCCTACTAAAAATAGGAAAAATCATGAGAAGGACTAAAAGTGTCCAAAATATAATAGTCTGGGATGTTAAATGGCAAAAACGATAGTCTGGGACTAAATTTGAAATTGTCACCAAAGACAATGGACCTCCGGTGTATTTAACTCTTATAATTATAAGTGAAAATGACACTTTTCCCACCTAAATTATTTATGTATCCACATTAGCCCCTCAATTATTCTAAAGGGTCATTTGGTTCAAGTAATAAGATTACCTCCATGAAGGTTATGTCTAATTAAAGAAATGTAAGATTACCTGATGTGTTTGGTTAAAGTTGTAGGAATGTAATATTAACTCGTTTGGTTGGAGCTTATATTTGAGATTATATTACATCAATTACATAAATACCCTCATAGAAAATAAAAGGTGTAAAAATATTTGCAAGACTCTTTTCCTATATTTGGAATTTAACAAATGTTTCTAGTAACAAAAAAAAATAAAAATAAAAATAAAAATAAAAAAAAAAAAATAATAATAATAATATCCACTTTTGGATTTAATAATTCCACCTTCTGATGGCATTGCATTCACTGAAACAACAACAACAAAATCATATATCATATAAAATAAATATATGCTTATATAATCTAATATACATACATGTGTGTATATATTTAGTTATTTACACATTAACAATTCTCCTTCCGACAAAATTGCATCCATCGAAAAGTGAATTTTTCACTTGGTTTGGTCTGGTTTGGTCTGCCTTCTCCTTCGCCGGAGAAGGCAACCTATTTGGTCCCATTCTCCTTCACCCAAAAAGGCGGTCAACTCACACCGACAACCATTTGGCCGGAATATGGTCAGAGTCCCGCCGGATGTTTGACGGAACCCTAGTGACATGTAATTACAAGTCACCAACCGGCTTCTAGGCCTCAATTATCTAAATTAACATGTTTAAGGGCTTAATTACAACCATTGAAAGTGTTAGGATCTAATTGACTTCTTTGAGTAAAGTTCATGGGCCAATTTGACCATTTTTCCTAAAATAAATATTTCATTTTTTTCCAACATATTATGACCATGGTTTGGTTCAAATCGAACATACATTGTAGCAATCAAACCGAATGGTTTTGATTACGATTTAGAACCAGAACACAATATTTGTGTTTCAATTTATTAAAATCGTGAACCGGAACGACGGGTTACGATTCCCATTCCGAACCGATAAAATAAGATACATTAATTGTTGAATTTAGATTATTTTAAAATAACAAATAAAATTTATAAAAAAAATAAAATTTAACCAGCGGTTCCTGGATCCGGAACCGTGAACCGGCGGTTTAAAATCAGAACTGAATCGCAATCATACGTACTTATATGTGAATATCATAATAAATGCGAAAAAAGAACATACATTATTTGCAATTATTATAATTCTAATTTTAAGTTAATGCTAGTAGTTATTAATTCCAATTTCGAACTGTCAGTTCATGATTCCAGATCCAATTTTTCTCGCTCGCGTTTTAATAATCTAAAACCCTAATATTGGGTTTTGGTTCTGAATCATAATCCGAACCTTTCGATTCGATTGGTACAGTGTCCGGTTTAATTTGAACTGAATCGTTGTCATCCCTACATGCAATAATTTGTTAGCACCCATAAAGAAGACGACGATTCGATCTGTACGTTCTGAGCTGAAATTCTCAGAGTTTCCCGGCAATGGCAGAGAAACAATGCTTGGGTCTTCATTGGTAGTGTTATTTCCTTGGGTCGAAAATCCCTGCAGAAGAGAATAGTTTCCTTTGTAGGGAGAAACAATGCCAAATATGATTTTGTTTTCAAGAAACAAAAACAGAGATGCGAAACAACCAAATATAAATATTTTTAAGAAATGACTAAAATCTGGTTAACTTAAAAATTACCATGAACTTTTTATCTATATTATATAACAATCTAGATCCAGAGCTTGGTGCACCTATAATTTTACTAAATTGCCTTCATATTTATATAACAATCGACAATACAATTACCTTCAAATTTCTCATATTATATGACAATCTGGATCCAGAGCTAGGTGCCAGAAGCGCATAGATTGATTGACGTATAAAAAGAGAAATTAATTAAGGCACATATATAGATCAACTTGTTGATAAATATATTCCTTTTGTACAGCATTGAAGTGATAACACTGTAGGTTACAAATGATGTTTGTTTGAAAGATAAACAAGAATGATGAGGTGGTGTGATATAAAGTGAGTCTGAGCTCAAGAGTTCACGCAGAGATCCAGAATCAGATATACTCTCTTACAATAAATATCATTAAAGTTTCGCTACATAATTGGCAAAATAATAATAAATTCAGATATGCAGCGTATTAAAGTCATGACCTTAAAATAATGGGTCGTTAGATACTAACAGTTGTCCGATAAATCTTTTGAAGTAGATAAAGGACCATTTAGACTCAAAACAGATAATGAGAATAATTTGAGATTATAAGTCCATCACTTCATTGTTATTAGAGCACTATTATATATAGAACGATAAATTACATGATTGCATCAGGACCAACATTGTCTGGAATTACTGATAACACATAGTGTTCCTCTACAATTAAATATTAGAATAATATTCAAAATATCCTTTGATATTTTCGATTTATAAATTTATGCAATATACTGATGTGTGTTTTTCATAGATCACGTACTTGGTATTGACTACATGAAATAAAAACAAAAACTGATGAAGAGAGTACAGAAGTGCAGATAATGTTGAGAATACGTGCAATGTTGGAGCACCTCGGAGAATTCCTGACCGAAGGAATAAGTCAGAGTTTAATTAAAATTAATATGTGTGTGTGTGTCACAAATAATTTTGAAGAAATTAAGGAACTTACAACAGACACACAGATTGAGTTCCTCCTCAATGGCTTGGATAATCTCAGCCCCCTTTAATTTGTCTTTAACTTGTCCATGTTTGTCAAAACAAGACTGATTCCATTTTTTCTCTCCCCAATCACACTTAACACATCCATAGCTCTTCCAATGTGCAACACTGATGAGCAAAAAAAACAAGCAAAAACAGTGAAACAAACAAATTAAAAGTAAGTAAGAACTAACATCTATCAAACAAAGACAGACTGATACGAGGTAAGTACCTCCATACGTGCAGTGTTGGTGCACCTCGGAGATGAGGTTTTGTCATATATAATCGTCACTGAAGACCATTATATACTAATTCCCATATCTGAAGAAGGAGAAGAAGAGGAATGAATGGGATTCGAAATCCTAATCGAAGCGGTAAGTCCCTGCTGGGTGTCCATGCTAATTAATTTCCTGAGTTCCTTTTGTGTGCATGTGCTAAGGTACGTGGCGTACAACTTATCCTCGTCAATGATTGAATGCATTAGAGAAGATATTAATCATTTTTCCTTAAAAGGCTTTAAATACATGCATATATTGCATATCCCCATTGATAATCACGTTAGTATAATTGATGTTTGGTCAGCCATACTCAACATTCGCGATGGAGATAGGGGTTCTACAAGATTCATTGCTTCTACATGGACAACTGTAAGTGAAAAATATAAAACTAACTTCATCTTTAAAAAAGCTTAAAGTTCTAACAAAAATACCATTAAACTTTACAGTTGTACACAGTTGTAGACCCACAAGGAGATGAGGATGTGATATTTGCAAGATTCAAAGCAAAGTACCTTGAAAGCAAGGCCACTACTATAGACGTTATGTGGCAAGAGTTCTATACATAAGATATATATATATATATATATATATATATATATATATATATATATATATATATATATATATATATATATATATAGAGAGAGAGAGAGAGAGAGAGAGAGAGAGAGAGAGAGAGAGAGAGAGAGAGAGAGAGAGAGAGAGAGAGAGAGGATTATTTTCAAATACAAACCTCCCTTAAAATACAAACCCCTCTTAAAATACAAACTGTGTGGATGTAAGTATGTTAATGTGTGCACGAGCTAATCCCATATATTGTTGACAGTGTGCCCAGTGTGCATGTAAGTATGTTAATGTGTGCTATATATATATATATATATATATATATATATATATATATATATATATATATATATATATATATATATATATATATATATATATATATATATATATATATATATACTAGTTTTTTACGCGCATTGCGCGATTGGGATAATGCCCAATTTTATTTTTTTTTTTTAAATAAGTACTTTAAAGTATATTAAGGCATGATTATATTAAAATTGTTCATGCATAGATAATTGAAGGTTGAATTTACGTATTTAAATAGGTAATTCTTCTCCCAAAGGTTGAGTCCTCAACCCCAAGGGCCCCCCACACTCAGACCCGACAGAGCATTGTGGGAAGTTGTAAATCACGGTGACTCAATGGTTCAGCAGACAGGGCCAAATGCTGATACGCACAAGGAATCTGCCCACTTTGGACATAATTCCCGCACTGCCGCTGTCCAGGTTCAAACCTTGGTCTCTTCTCCTAAATACTACCCACTAAACCATTAAGCTAAGCCCGTGCGGGTTAAATAGGTAATTCTAAGTTTACAAATGCAAGATAATATAGTCAAGATTGATTATAATTGTCAATAAAATAATTGTATAGGTGTGGTTGAAACCAAATACGGGACATAAGGAAAAACAAATAAAAATTAGGGCATAAAATATTAAATATATACTAATATTGTTTGAGGAGATTCCGACATTAGGATTTGTGGTTAAGTTCTATTAAAACTTTAATATTAAAATTAGATTAATGGTGTAGTTATAATTCTATATTAGACTTTAATATTAGAATTAGACTAACAGTGAATTAACGAAAAAGTTAAATGGATAATCATATAATTAAGGATAAATTATAAAATCTTAAAAGAAAAAAATTAAAACCTGAACAATATGAACCATTCATTTGATTTAATAATTTGGCGGTCATTTTTTCTACCCAATGTTAATAATTAAATAAATTCGCTGGTAAAATCCGCTAGTATAATCCGTTAACGCTAACCGCTAACTGCTGATTGTCAAACAAGGACATTGCGAGGTAGTTCTCACTTCAATTTGTTGTGTGATTTGAATACTCTCTTTGTCACAAAATCTCTCAAGTAGTTAATATGGTTGGCTTTATTAATTATGTTTTTTTTTTTTAATTTTTTCATGGTATTAATAAAATACTTGGTAAATAAATATATAGTATTATTTTGTATTATAACTTTGATATTTAATTAGAAAAATAGTGCACAAAAAAAATAATAGATAATGTAGTGAATATAATCAATTGATGAATTCGAATGTAAAAATTTTTACATTTGAGAAAAATAAAGACAATATAACTAATAAAATTATTTCTCTTATTTAATTTATTGATAATGAATAATTTTTTTTGAATAAAGACATTGTGGACACATAATTCTAAATTAAAGAAATGCATATGTATTATTTTTCGTTGTAACTACTAAATTATTATTTATATATATATAATTTAATAAGAGTAAATTAGAGTACTAATTATGCCAACTTTGATTGGGATGAGGTTCGAACCTAAGACCTTTTTTTTTTTTTTTTTTATTGAAATCAATGAGTAAGTTAACGGTGAACTAACGGCAACTCTTAAAATTTTAACGGAATTAGTAACGGTGTGTGGGTATTTTAGGAAATTTTAGTGTAAAATTTAAATCTGATCAATCTTTTAATCAATCTGAGCCATACATTTGATTAAAATCTGTGACCGCCATTTTTTCTACCCATTATAGGCCTAACTCTCTTGGGCTCTTATTAGTATATATAGTAGATATATACATATATACATATATACATATACATATACATATACATATATATACATATATACATATACATAAACATATATATACATATATACATATACATATATATACATATATACATATACATATATATACATATATACATATACATATATATACATATATACATATACATATATATATATACATATACATACATATATATATATATATATATATATATATATATATATATATATATATATATATATATATATATATATATATATATTAAGTGCTTTATATTTTCATACATGTTGCAGTGTCCATACTAGCTAGTTGAATTTTGATTTTGGTGCATATTGTGACACATGTTGGTGTGTTCATGCCAACCACACTAAATTATGTCTTTTTGCTATGACAGTTTCTGTTTCCAATAGTGGCATCCAACCACTACTACCTGTTGTTTGTTCCGTGACGGTAAAGAAGGAAAGCAAGAATGGATATGTGCTTGCGAATTTGGTAACACACTAAGCCCTCAATGATTATGTATATTTAATACACAAAGGAAACATAATACTAAGATTTGTATACAATTACTTGATGCTTAAAAAATTCTTTTCAATGTTCTTGGTTGATCAGAAATCCTCATACAAGGCTAAGAAGGTGAAGAAGCTCAAATCTAAAATAATGAAAATGCCTTGGAGAGATGCCCACAACAAAGTGGATTGTGGCATTTTTCTCATGCGCCATTTGGAGATTTTTCGAGGACTGACGCAAGATGAATGACAGTGTGGATTGGAGCAGAACAACAAGGAACAATTGAACAAACTAAGAGTCAGATACTTGGCTGCCCTAATCATGTCGGATGTAAACGAACACAGAGAAAGGAACATACAGCAAGTAGTAGAGTTCCGGGTATGAGAAGAAATTGAGGTGGTGGACAAACAATAGTGTATTTTTGTGATGACTTTTAAACTTGTTACTTTTTCTGTAATGGCATACAGACCATGTGAATGCTTGACATCTATATTTGTGGTGGATACTTGGAACAATATAACACACCATTTGCAGCACTAAAATGCACTATGTACATGATTAAAATTCACTTTAAAAAGACCCCACCTAAAAGCACGATTATAAGAAGTAATATGCACCATTACACTTATTAATAAGCAATCTTACACATTAGTAAACAAGTTGTTAAAATACACACCATCCTACATATAAGAATGCACCAGAGAACGGATTAAATCACACCACTCTACAACATACCTTAAAGGCACCATTCCACGAAATCAAATGCACCAACATAAGAAATAAAAAGCACCACACCGTTAATTAAAATGGACTACATCATTCTACATATAACAATGCACCAAAGGACGGAGTAAAACATACCATTCCAAAACATACCTAAACGCAGCATTTAACGTATTTAATTGCACTAAAATACGTAATAGAACGCACCACACTATATATTAAAACGCACCACTTGTTGTAATAAAATGCATAATTCCACTTATATTGCAAATCCTCGTTCTATGTTATAAGATGTGTACACAATTGTAAAAACATCTAAGTCTAAAAGAAAAGAAAAAAAAAAGGACCAATCTAACCATTTAAAGGGCATATCCTACTATTATGATCATATTCATCACAAGTATGGCATTTTCTTGAGTGTTTTACACACTTACGAGGGTAGCTTTCTCCCTTGCGCTCTTCAACCGCTTAACACTACCCTTGTTCATAGCTTGGATAGGATCATGCACCTCCACTGTTGACCCTTGAGACACAGCTCCACAAAATGAATTGATCACACTTTGCTTGCTGTCACTAGCCATCCCACTGTCATTCTCACTCCCGTCTTGGAGAAATAATTGCCTTTAATCACAAATAACACGTTGTAGTTGTGAAAAACGTTCTATATTACCATCAGCCAATCCCACACAAGCATAGATGTCAGACCACAATAGATTAGTAAGCACCCTAACATTCTCCACTTTAGAAGATTGATCAAC
Source organism: Ipomoea nil (assembly GCF_001879475.1). Lineage (NCBI taxonomy): Eukaryota > Viridiplantae > Streptophyta > Magnoliopsida > Solanales > Convolvulaceae > Ipomoea > Ipomoea nil. The sequence continues at coordinate 814,057 of NW_017619219.1, forward strand.
AATTGTATCATTAATATGAAATATTGGTTTCAAACAGGTACCCTTTGTCCACCGAGACACCAAATACCTAGAAGGAATGATCTCAAGTCCACGATCTTTAAAAACAAAAAAAAAATGCCTACAGAACAATCTCATCCACTCAAACATCTTGCAAGAACAAGCAACAATGTAATCAGACAAAACTAGCTCCACAAGCCATGCCTGATGGTCACCATCTTTTATCGCATAAGACACATGACCCTCATAATCGCACAAAAACGCCACTCGACAAGAAAAGTAATCTGCACAAATCTCTACTTGAAAATCATAAAATACGGAAATGGTATAAATATCCATTGCATGTTTCTCCAAAGCTAATGGTGTCTTCAAAACAGGAAAATAAGATTTACAATCAGCAGTCAATTTTGCTTGTGCATGACGTTGTGCACCAATAGCACTACTAAAATACACCAAGAACTCGACCAAACTAGAATGACCATTAGAGAAACTGGAAAATAATAATAATAATAATAATAATAATAATAATAATAATAATAATAATAATAATAATAATAATAATAATAATAATAATAATAATGAAAATAATGAAAATATCGAGACGTGGTCCTAACCAAACCCGACATAAACTCATAATGAAAATATGGAGACGCCCAAGATGTACGAGACTCAAACAAGTAACAAAACCAACCATTATCAACCAAACCATACTCCTCCATAATATGACTCCATGCCTCCTCAAAAGCCCTGGGGTCAAGAGATTTGATCCAAACAACACCATTCAACTTCCTCCAAAACACCTCATCTTTAGATAAAACCGGTCCAACCTTCTCACCAACCTTGCACATTATATGCCACATCCAAAATCTGTGTTTTGATGTACCAAACACCCGAGCAATAGCAACCTTGACAGCTGGATCTTGATTTGTAACATCACAAATATGGTCATGATGTATGATTTTCTAAAATTTCTCCAAAAGCCACACATATATAGGAGTCTACGCGTTCTCTCGTAAGCAAACCAGCACCAAAGGTGATGGATTTCTTATGGTTATCAATTCCAGTAAATGGAACAAAAACCAACTTATACCTACATACGGGACAACACAAAAATCACTTAGCACCACAATTCTAACAAAAACACACCATAAGACATAGAAATATGCACCACAATAATATTTAAAATGCACAATAAAAACATATTACTAACATGTTAGTACGGTATATAGCATTGAATGAAACAACATCACCAAACAAAACAAAATTCTTTCTGGATATTGCATCTGCCTAGAAAACCCTTGAAAGCTGATCAACATCGTCAACATCATATTCAAAATCAAAAGCCTCACACAATTCAAGCCTCTTGAAAACGTATCTCTGAATAATTGAGCATCGCAATTTAAAATGTACGCCATCAAATCACGCTTGAAATTCTTAAAATCCACAGCTATAGTGTAACACCCCCTAAAAACATGATAACTAAAAACCTTATACATTAAGATGACACAACTAAACAACAAGCACAGCGGAAGACTAAAAGGTAACTGGATAAACGTAAATCCAAGTCATGGGGTGTTATGCCACGTTCACCAACAAAGATGAACGCTACGGCAAAATCTGCATTGTTTACAACTATCCAAAAGTCTCCAAAGTCTATAACTAAAGCGGCACACAGGCCATAAAACCAACGGGAGAAGCTATGCTAACAAGCACTAAACTGTGCACTCGCCTATACATCACCTGAAAGAACACAATAAAACACGGGACAACTCCCGGTCAGTGAATAATACTGGTAACCCACCAATACATGTGAAATATCATACATAGACAAGATATAAGTATGTAAAGCCATTTTCGAAACGGAATACATAAGTATATAAGTACAAAACCAAGGGTACGGGAACACATCCCAAACCACAAAGACAACAACAATTCAAAAGGATAAAGACAAGACCAATGGCAACACATGCCCTTGTGACTACAAACGTCACAAGAAAGAGAACTCATAACCACGGCTACACAAGCCCTCGTGACATCACCCATCACGAGTTGATATGCCTTCCTTATGCCCGGTTCCAACCTTATGGCTACCCCCAACCTTGTATCATCTTTCCAACCATTGCCTCCAGGACCCCTGTACTTCTTAGTCCAACCTTTTCCCTTCTGGGACCGTCGTCCCCCACCAACAAGCCACCAACAAGACCACCAATTTCATAGTACACGAGGGTACCGTACACACACACGGCAACACATGCCACCCAAGAATCACGTGAACCTTACACAAAGGTCACAACTCCATAATCACGTCATGGCCGCCACGAGGACCACTGCAATACCTTAGTGACTAGTGTCCCATACCACTAATCGTGCAATCCAGGTAAAGCCACACACACATCACACCACAACAGGAATCAATCAACGGATCACAACGAAGATATGAAACCATACTCAATCAAGGAATGGATCACAGTCCAACAACAACAACGATGAATAACACAAGTTATCATCAACCAATAGGAAGGTACAAACAACACACATGCTAGCATTTAAACACCAAACTAGCATGCTTATCAAACGGATAAACCAAACATAGTTCTGAAGAACACACAAGACCCATCACGGTTCAACGAATCACAATGTTGAACAGTTAGCACGATTCAAGAGACCAAAACCTACATGGATTCCTACCATATAGTTCTAGATATACGAAACATCAAGAAGACACTCAAATAGTTCCACAAAAGAACATCGGGAAGTCAAAAGACCAAATACCGAGTCAAAAGAATCACGGGGAACAAATCCCCATCATACACCACAACATGTTCCCCGCAGGTGGACCCACGGGTGGTGCCCCACCCGTGGTTCCGCCCGCGGGAACATCTCCCACGAGGCCTTGTACCCCGCGGGTGGGGCGACGGGTGGTGCCCCGCCCGCCGTTCCGCCCGCGGGTACATGTCCTGTACCAAAACAATCCCTTCGGGGATTTCCAACTCAAAGCTCAAATTCAAGTGCAAAACATGCCAAATCTCACCAAATACAACAAAATGACTTGAATCAAGAACCCTAAACACAAGTTCTAGATATGCATTTTCACAAAACAATGCATAAACACTCACATTTCATAGCAAAACACATGTAGAATCCAAGAAATATTCACTTAAGTAAGCAAAATAGATGTCGTAGAGCATGGGTTACCTCTTGTAGACTAAAGACTTCACTTTACACCTCAACAAGCTCCTCACAAGGCTCACTTTCCAAACCCACTTCAAGAACAGACCAAAAGATCATAAAGATCCTAGCTTTAAGAAAAGACACCTTAGATAAAACAAAAAACACAAGATGAACTTAGATCTTACCCTCCTAGATGCCCAAATATAAGAAAGGTTGAATCTTGGAAGCAACTCTTGAAGTTTTGGCAAGGTTCCAACTTGGCTTGGAGGAAAAGCTACTTGATGGTTTTTGGGTTTTCGGGCCCAAGGAGGTCCAACACAACCTTTCAGCTGGAGGATACACCTTTCACAGAAAGTCTGAATTTCAATGAAATGCGATGCTAATAATACTTTGTCTTCCCTTTCTGGGTTCCCTTCTTTCCCCTTACAAGGGTGGAGGAGCCCTTTTATAGTGGCCCCTCCCTCACTGACTTAAAGGCCCATAATGGCCGACTTCAAGGCTGCTTTCAAGGTGCCGAGCCGTTGAGTGACGTTACGGGGTCTACCAACGGCTCTTTCTAGCTTGTAACCGGCGGACCGAGTCCGGCCTTTAATGCCTCAACGGCTCCTCGTCTTAACTTCTTCGGAGGCTCCCTCAACGGCTCTCTGCACTGAGTCTTTCCCTGGGTTGGGCCCGGACCGACTCCTCGTCTCTGGCCCATGCTCAGTTTGGGTCGTCCTTCATAGCCCTGGCCTGGGCCTTCCATTTGGGCCTGGGCCGACTCCTGGACTCGGCCCACGCACTCTCCAGGCCCGCCTTGTGTCAGCCCATCCTTCTCTCTGGTCTTTCCTCTTTGGGCCCTCTTTTCTTGGGCCGGGATTCTCACCCCATCACTACTCACCTTTTAGAGAGAGGGTGGAGCTAGATTTTTAGAAAAGTGTAAGGAGAGAATGAAAGTGGTCTTACTAGGTTTAGGTTACATTACCAACAACAAGTGAAAGGTCAAGAATACCCTTACTAACATAAGGAAGTGTAAGGAACAAGGGAACTCCCTACAAAGCTCAAGGTACAACTTTGACTTTGGGGTTGACTAGTCAATTACTAGTCCCCAACTATTAAATTTCAGGAATTTAAGGAATTAAATTACAAATTGAAATAGGATTAATTACTCAATTAATCCATTAAATGGATTTGGATTTTGGGGTGTCACATCCTCTCCCCCTTCAAAGAAGCTTCGTCCCCGAAGCTTGGGTACGACGAATTAAAAGCAAACGGTGAAATGGAACAACATTGTGACAAGAGGTTCAAGAACAAGCTCTTTTGGTCAAAACTCAAAATATTTCACAAGAGTTTCATAACAAGAATGAAGGCATAACAAATCAAGGATTGGCAAGAGTTTAACAAACGGATAGATTGAACATCACGCACTCTAGCCTCATCACAACATCAACTTCTAGACAACAACTAAGAACTAGACAACTAACTCCAAACACCAACTACTAAGCTAGCTAAACAACAAGGCAACAAGCTAAGCAAGCAAGCACACAAGGCAAGCAACAAACTACCACCAACTAACAACGGCTAAGAAGCAAACACAACAAGGAAAAGGCGAACGGGATTACCACAACACAATCTAGAACTCCTCACTCTCCTACTCCTCGGCTTCCTCAGACTCCTCTTCGTCTTCGTCTTCGTCTTTGTCTCTGTGGCTCGAACTGGCTTTAAACTGGTCTAGCCTCTGGTGCACTGCGACGAACTGCGCCTTCATAAACGTGAAGCCTTCTGCGGTCATGTTGTTCTGCTGGCGAAGCAAGGCGACAACGCGCTCCTCATGCGCCATAGCATCATGCTCCCTCTTGGTGTGAGCTTCTTTCCGTCTTCGGTTTTCCTCACTATCACTACAAGAAAAATTACGATTCACGACGGAAAAATTCCGTCGCGAAAACACAAAATTCCGTTGAAAATCACGTTTTGTGACGGAATTTAACATTTTCGCGACAGAATCCATTCCGTAGTGTCAAGGCTTGTCGTATTTCATTTCACGACGGAAATAATCTGTCGCGAGAGGTGGCGACGGAAAATGGTGACGGAATGTTCCGTCGCAAAGTAGGCGACGGAAATCACTCCGTCGTGAGTCCGTCACGGTTTTGGCAACGGAAATGTTTCTTTCTGTCATCATCGTGTGAAAAAATATTCCGTCGCGAAACTCATTTTCCGTTGCACAATTTTGTCGTGAATTAGAACGACGGAAATAATTATTGCCGCGATTTCGTCGCTAACCTTTTCCATTGCAAATTTGCATTCCGTTATAAAATTTCGTCATTAAAAAATGACGGAACAAATTTTCGTCGCGATTCCATCGCTAACTTTTCCGTTGTAAATTTTGCCTTACGACGCAAAATTTCGTCATAAGAAAATGACGAAATAAATTTCCGTAGTGATTCCATCATAAAATTCCGTCGTAAAAAAATAACGAAACTAATCGCTGTCGTGATTTCGTCACGTTTTGGGCAACAATAATATTTTCGTCACCAATTTCGTCCCCATAATAACAATGGTTATTCCATCGCTAAAATCATATTTCGTCACGACTCAGCCAAATTATTATTATTTAAATATTTTGATAATTATTATTATTTTGTTAAAATTCTAATGTTTGTATTTAAAATGTTAATATGCAAACTAAAATACAATATAATTTGTAATATAAAAGTGATATTACTTTATAGTTCAAAAAATTAAATGTTGTACTTAATACGACATTCATGTCTAAACAACAATATAGTAATCCATAAAAGAAAAATCAATATCAAGTTGAATTCTGTTGTGATGAGGGTGATGATGAAGTACCAGCTCTCTTATTCTCAAGAGTATTAAATCCTTGTTGCATAAGAATCATAGAAGCTTTCAAATTCTCAATCTCATCTTGCATCTTTGTAGAATTTGCATTGTCTGATAACTGCGAGGATAATGTTATATTGTCTGATGTGTTAGCATTTATTGGACCACAAATGAAGGTACCATATGAGCCAAGCCCATAAACTCTTCTTTTCTTATCATGCCCACCAACTTCATCAGAGTACAATTCACTTTCATCTACTCCTTCTCTATTTTGTGTTAATATCTCCCATTGCAATGCAACTTGCTCTTGCAAAAATTTAAAAATTAGTATAATTTTTTTATATCAAAATTCATATATATTCAAGAAAAATTAAGATAAATAAACTTACATGGATTTATTTGTCTTTAGGAAAGTGTGCGCACGAGGGAAGATTGGGAGGAAAGATCCAAATATATAACGAGCTTATCCGAATCACTTTCTTCAGCTGCGGCAGCTTCCGGTGCTTCCACCTCTTCTTCTTGGCCTATTTCTTCCTCAACTTCTTCGTCACCGCCCAAACTCTGGATTGCGAGGCTCAACTTCCCGGCATGGATCCCAAGCTCGGCTGTCAACTCTGCCCTCTCTTCAGGTGCTTTCCTTGCCATTTCTTCAAGCGTGATGTAGTCACCATCATCTAGCTGAAACAGATTACAACTCCGAAGATTGGTGGCATCCAACACCATCTTTCCCACGGCCTTCGAAAGACAACCATCCACACTTACACCTTTTCTAACCAAAATCCAGCTCAACACCATCCCATACGGTAGGCTTTTCCGGTTGTGATCCCGACAGAAGACCATATGCTGCAACATCAAGGCGGGCAAGTTGAACTTAACCATATTCTTGAGGCAAAAGGCAAAGGTGCACTCCAACTTTCCCAACAAACTGTTTTTGTTGTTATTAGGTAACAAACAATCCGATACCAACATAACCAAGATCCTCTGTTCCACAGACAACCACTTTTTCTCCGGCCTTGAAGCTTGAGTGAAACCACTCGTACGGCCCAACAGATAACTTAAATAGTCCCGGTACCCCATGGTATCCGTACTAATCCAAGAATGACCACAGTACTGAGCAACTCTGGAAGCAGTCAAACTCAAAAGCTGAGCCAGCCTCTTTTCAGATAACACAACCTTCACACCTCTCACTTTAGAAGTGATCTCAAGCTTATCACCTTCCTTGGTCACAACCATGTGACGATAAAATTCCTTAACCAAACTCGGGTAAGTCTCGGCCCTTATAGCGAGAAGCCCATCCAACAAACCTTGAAATCTAAGCATATCCAACAAGGAATTAGGAAAACATTCTGGATCAAAAGCTTTACCTTCAAGAACGAGGTAATGGCCATCCCACCCATTCCGCTTTTCTGGCTAAGCTTGACCTTCTAGGCATGGTAGGAGATGACCCAAAGCTCAACAAAAGGTGCCCACAATTTTCCTCTTCATTCTCGCAGTTCTCTCTCACTCTCTCGCTGCTCCCTCTCTCTCGCTCGGCTTCTCGGCGATGAAGCAGCGCGACGACGGGACTCCGACAGGCGGCCTACAGCGGCGGCGACAGGCTGCTGCGTCGGTGGTGGTGCGACGGGCTGGCGGTGGGCAACGGGTGGGGGTGGTCTCACGGTGGGTCACGGGTAGGGAGAAGAAGAAGGGAAGAAATTGGGAGGTTAGGGATTGTGGGAAAAATTGGGGAAAAAGATGATTTAATTTGGGGATTTTGGATAAAGGTGAAGTAATGTTTTAAATGGAATTAAAATTGAGTAGGTTCTAAGGAAGATAATTAGCTCAAGTGGTTTAAAGGTTGGGTTAGTAAAGAATAAGCTTGAGTTTGAAACTCAAGGATTACAATTAAACATTTTGGCTTGGCTTTTAAGCTACTCAAGGAAGGATTTTTGGTATGGATTTACTAATTTCAATTTTCAAAGAATACTTGGGAAAATTTTAAAGGATTCCAAAAAGGATAGCTACAAGGATGACCGAATATAAGGATTGTAGGATTAACCCAAGTACAACTCATTCCAAATATGGATAGCCAACTTCACAACGAAACTCATTTGCAAAACTAAGGAAGTCACTTAACAAGAAGAGCTTACACTTAACTCCAAGAAAATCATTACCAAAGAAAAGCATGCCAAGGATTTTCAAGTAACTCATATAGACAACAACGAAACACAAGGTAACACTCAAGACAACAAAGAACACGATACTCGCGAAAAACAAGGATAGGCTAGGAAAGGTTTACCTGCCAGCTCCTCCTCCACCAAACCCTCGGACTCTGCCTGCGAACGCGCCATCACGAAGACTCTCCCTGGTGCCCTAGCCCCAATTGCTCCATGACCCGAACTACCTCCCTGGGCTCCTCTGGCTCTCGGGGGTGGCGGCAACGCTCTCTGACCGACTTGCTGAGGACACTCCGCGACTTTGTGACCACGATCTCCACATCGGAAACACCGGAGCACTTGGCCATGACAATCTTGGCCCGCGTGCACCTTCCAACATCTTCGGTATGGAAAAAACTTAGCTTGATCCCTTAGCTCCATCCGGTTAGGTCCTTGAGACGAGGATGACACGTTCTTGGCTTGAAAACTCGGTCGGGGCTTCTTGAAGGTGGAAGAACCTCCACTCTCAACGCTCTTCCTAGCAAGCTCATAAGATCCTTTCTGAAGCTGCGGAACGCGATACAGATCCGCGTCACTTAGATACGCATCCTTAATGGAACTTGGCCTACTCACCGTCAACGCTTTTCGTGCCTCACAATTCAAACCGGCAACGAATCTCTCAACCTTAGCAAGCTCCGTAGGCACAAGCATCCTAGCAAAGCGCGCCAACTCCAAGAACTTCTTATGGTACTCGACCACAAGCAAGGATCCTTGCTGCAGGTGAAGGAACTCATCAAACATGGCGGCTCGCACATGCGCTGGGTAGAACCTCTCGCGCATCCTATCCTTAAGCGCGGACCATCTAAACTCAGGCTCTTCAAGAAAGGCCGGACCCTCATGGACCCACCACAGATCAGCTTCCTGGCAGAAGTAGAACGTTGCCAGTTCTACCCTTCTCTCATCGGGACACCCTACATCCGCGAAGATCTTGTCGAACACCCTCATCCATTCTTCCAAAACCACCGGGTCTTCCTCGCCCGTGAAGGTGGATGGCCTATGTCCCGACACCAAGCGACCCATATCGCGGTGCCCAGCAGGTTGAGGAGGTGGCACAGTGTGGTTGTTGTTCAGCAAGGCTTCACTGAGCATCTGCATCGTCTGCGTCAGCTGGTGGAGATTCTGAGCAAGCTGCTCGTTCGTCGGGGTATCCGGGGTGCGAGCTCGGGGACGAGGAGGCATCGCAAACTTCTACAACAACAACACGGTTACCAAAAAATAACAAACAAGCAAAGAACAGAAAGCAACACTCAACTCACCGCGCAACCTAGAGTCCTAAGCCTAACACTTATATTCTTAAGGTCGCTTAAAGGTCTCAAACCACACTTAACCACTTAAAAAGTCTAGACTTAACTATTTCCTAGGCTCAAACCTAGGCTCTGATACCAACTGTAACAACCCCTAAAAACAGGCTAATTAAAAACCTTAAACATGCAGATGACACAACTAAACAACAAGCACAACGGAAGACTAAAATGTAACTGGATAAACGTTAATCCAAGTCATGGGGTGTTATGCCACGTTCACTAACAAATATGAACGCTATGGCAAAATCTGCATTGTTTGCAACTATCCAAAAGTCTCCAAAGTCTATAACTAAAGCGGCACACAGGCCATAAAACAAACGGGAGAAGCTATGCTAACAGGCACTAAACTGCGCACTCGCCTAGAAATCACCTGAAAGAACACAATAAAACATGGGACGACGCCCGGTCAGCGAATAATGCTGGTAACCCACCAATACATGTGAAATATCATACATAGATAAGATATAAGTATGTAAAGCCATTTTCGAAACGGAATACATAAGTATATAAGTACAAAACCAAGATCAGTAGTCAACACAATACTCAACACTCTCAAAAAGGATACGGGAACACATCCCAAACCACAAAGACAACAACAATTCAAAAGGATAAAGACAAGACTAATGGCAACACATGCCCTTGTGACTACACACGTCACAAGAAAGAGAACTCATAACCACGGCTACACAAGCCCTCGTGACATCACCCATCACGAGTTGATATGCCTTCCTTATGCCCGGTTCCAATCTTATGGCTACCCCTAACCTTGTATCATCTTTCCAACCATTACCTCCAGGACCCCTGTACTTCTTAGTCCAACCTTTTCCCTCCTGGGACCGTCGTTCCCCACCAACATGCCACCAACAAGACCACCAATTTCATAGTACACGAGGATACCGTACACACACACGACAACACATGCCACCCAAGAATCACGTGAACCTTACACAAAGGTCACAACTCCATAATCACGTCATGGCCACCACGAGGACCACTGCAATACCTTGGTGACTAGTGTCCCATACCACTAATCGTGCAATCCAGGTAAAGCCACACACACATCACACCACAACATGAATCAATCAACGGATCACAACGAAGATATGAAACCATACTCAATCAAGGAATGGATCACAGTCCAACAACAACAACAATGAATAACACAAGTTATCATCAACCAATAGGAAGGTACAAACAACCCACATGCTAGCATTTAAACACCGAACTCGCATGCTTATCAAACAGATAAACCAAACATAGTTCTGAAGAACACACAAGACCCATCACGGTTCAACGAATCACAATGTTGAACAGTTAGCACGATTCAAGACACCAAAACCTACATGGATTCCTACCATATAGTTATAGACATACGAAACATCAAGAAGACACTCAAATAGTTCCACAAAAGAACATCGGGAAGTCAAAAGATCAAATACCGAGTCAAAAGAATCACGGCGAACAAATCCCCATCATACACCACAAAATGTTCCCCGCAGGTGGACCCACGGGTGGTGCCCCGCCCGTGGTTGCGCCCGCGGGAACATCTCCCACGAGGCCTTGTACCCCGTGGGTGGGGCGACGGGTGGTGCCCCGCCCGCTGTTCCGTCCGCGGGTACACGTCCTGTACCAAAAGAATCCCTTCGGGGATTTCCAACTCCAAGCTCAAATTCAAGTCCAAAACATGCCAAATCTCACCCAATACAACAAAATGACTTGAATCAAAGGAATAGCCAAGCAATGGCATACAAGAACCCTAAACACAAGCTCTAGATATGCATTTTCACAAGACAATGCATAAACACTCACATTTCATAGCAAAACACATGTAGAATCCAAGAAATATTCACATAAGTTAGCAAAATAGATTTCGTAGAGCATGGTTACCTCTTGTAGACTAAAGACTTCACTTGACACCTCAACAAGCTCCTCACAAGGCTCACTTTCCAAACCCACTTTAAGAACAAATCAAAAGATCATAAACATCCTAGCTTTAATAAAAGACACCTTAGATATAACCAAAAACACAAGATGAACTTAGATCTTACCCTCCTAGATGCCCAAATATAAGAAAGGTTGAATCTTGGAAGCAACTCTTGAAGTTTTGGCAAGGTTCCAACTTGGCTTGGAGGAAAAGCTACTCACCTTTTAAAGAGAGGGTGGAGCTAGATTTTTAGAAAAGTGTAAGGAGAGAATGAAAGTGGTCTTACTAGGTTTAGGTTACATTACCAACAACAAGTGAAAGGTCAAGAATACCCTTACTAACATAAGGAAGTGTAAGGAACAAGGGAACTCCCTACAAAGCTCAAGGTACAACTTTGACTTTGGGGTTGACTAGTCAATTACTAGTCCCCAACTATTAAATTTCAGGAATTTAAGGAATTAAATTACAAATTGAAATAGGATTAATTACTCAATTAATCCCTTAATTGGATTTGGATTTTGGGGTGTCACATATAGCCAATGTTGCAAAAATCGCGCCTAGGCGGTGCCCAGCCGCGTCGAGGAAGGCCGGAATCGGCCTCCTCTGCGGCCGGCTGCCTAGCCGGTCTAGGCGCCGCCTAGACAGGCCAAACCGTCTCAAGGATTTTTTTGTTTTGTTTTTGTTTTCGCGATTGATAGGAGTTAGCATCTTAGATCTGGATATGCGCCAAAGCAGTCTGCCCCACGTCGATGCCAGCCACGCCCCTCTGCGGGTCGCCTCCGCTTCATCCTCTGCCAGTTGCCTCCGCTTCATCCTCTGCCGATCGCCTTAGCCTCCGCCTCCGAGATTGGTAAATGCTGGGAAGGTTGACAGCTTGAAAGACTTGAAGGTTGTGTTGAGAAAATGGTTGAAGGTTGAATCTTGAAAGCCTTGGAAGCTTGAAGGTTAGATCTAATAGCTAGGGGAATGGGGAGAATGATGAAGTTTGAACCAGAGATTGTTTTAATTAATGGGTTTAATGGGATTGTGAGAGATGCCGCATGGGGAGTCGGGGAGGGCGGTAGGCATTGAGAACCATACATTGTTTTAACTTTTAATTAATTTATTTAGGGAATTTTTCTTTGTGCCGCGTGCATATTGCATTGGTGAATTTAAAAAAAAAAAATACATAGTAATAAATTGGTCGCCTAGCGTCTTTTTCAACATTGCCTATAGCACCAAGATTATAATTCTCACCAATAATCTCCTTAAACAACCTATAGGACCGAACATAGACAATATTTGTCCAAACACAACTCGCAATAAACATTTGGTGGTTAGCATCAAGACAACGATTCACCTTTAAAAATTGCCTAGCAATAATTGAACACATCAAATGGGTATGGCGTTCCTCTAAAATATGCACAGCATACAAACCATTAGACTTAAGCTTATACACCATCTTAGCCTTACACCCAACCCTATTTGTCACCGTACCCTCCGTCTCTTCATCACAGTAGTTTTAGCATCATCCCCATGCATAGATTGAGTACTAGAAGTACTCTACTTAAACCCCTCACGACTACATACTACATGCTTCTCCACAACAACACCATCCCTACTCTTCCAAGTTGTGTTATGCCTACAATCAAAACCAACAGTCCCAGCATATTGTTTATAAAAAACAATAGCACCATCCAAGGAATCAAACTGTTGCCCAACAAGAGGCTTCAAACTGTCAGCACAAACTGGGCGCCAATACTTAGTCAACCAAGGAGAAATTTCCAAATCACATACACTGCCTTCTACACCAACATCGGTGGAATAATCTTCATCGCAACCACTACCACTGCCTTATACACCAACATAGGTGGAATTGTCTTCATCGCAACCACCACCACAGCCTTCTACACCAACACCGATGGAATTATCTTTATCGAAAACACCACCAACAGAGTCCAAATTAACAACTACACACCACAAGTTATCTAATAATGCACCACAAGTTATCCAATAACACACCAATAAGACTACCTACATGCACCAGACACATGCATAAAATCTTATAACTACCAAGCACACCAACAAAGAAATATGCACCACACTCATACAAATATTTCACAATAATCACAAAGCAACATAGTCAACACCAACAGCCAATGCCGCCATGAAAATGATTTCACCACCAGAAAACTGCCAAACCAGATAAAAACACGAGATAAACATCCAAAACAGAACAAACACACAATAATAACGACAAATTAAAACTAGAAACATAAAAAAATCAAACATATCAGGCTCCATCGCACAATCCCGATATTCTCCAATTGCAATCACGATAGATATCTCTTCCTAATTGCGACGGTGATCTCCCCCCAATTGCGATGCGATCGCGATCGTGATCTTCTCCCAATTGCAATCTCTCTCAGCGCTGAAAATTAGAAAGAAAAAAAAACGACTTATATACATGCACGTAACCAGCCAATATAATTACAAAAACACCCCCACCTACCAACTGCGAAATAAAACTTCCGAATTTCAGACGATGTGCCGCTGCGGTAAGATTAAAATGATTGGACGATACATATAAGCCACATAGCTGTACCTAACAACATGACCGCATATGAGCTTTCACACACACACACACACACACACACACACATATATATATATATACACACACACATACATATATATACATACATACATATATATATATATATATATATATATATATATATATATATATATATATATATATATATATATATTCGAGTTCAGGTGCGGCCGCACCAATAGTTATACAAATATGCACTATCAATGTTCGGAAATACACAATAAAAAACATGCATCATTAGATACGCATCACCAAAAATGCACCATTACGAATGAATAAAAGCACCACACAGTGTTTGGAAATGCACCATTAGGCCATCTCCAAACCATTACACCAAATTTTACACTAAAAGGAATATTCTCAGCATATTCTTACACCAAATTTTATTCATCTCCAACCCATTACACCAAATTCTATTTCTACACTAAAATAATTTGTTTTCTCATAAATTAAAACTTTAATTTTTTACTTTAATTTAGTTATTATAAAATTTAATTTTAATGCAAATGCTATTTTTATTCCACAATAATATAACATATAACAATTATTACATTTAATTTTCAAAATTAACATATCGTTTTCATGTATGCTCAACAAGCAAACATATCGACGGGGTGGTCTAGGAGACCATTAATTCTACGTATATTTTGTTTAATTTCAAATGTATTTTAGTTTACTATTATGAAAATTATGTTTTATGTACTTTAATTTTTAATTAATATATATATATATATATATATATATATATATATATATAATATTAGGCTTATTTTAATCGTCTTGATGAGATCTTTCAAATGGTATAATTTATTTTTAATTATTCGAATTTTATGTTTATGTATTTAATAAAATATGTAAATTCATAAAAATAAAATAATGATACAAAAGGAATTAATAAAAAAGACCAGGGGCAAAAGTGGAATGCAATGACTTACACCATTTTGGCGTAAATTAGCTACAGCGCAGCGCCAAATATGGCGGTGCACTGTAGCTTCACGCCAAAATGGCGCCTCATTGGAGAAAAATCCGGTGCCAAATTGGGCGCCATTTTGGTGTTGGTGGCCAAAATGGCGTGCGGTTGGAGTTGGCCTTAGGGGTGGGGAGTTATATGGTGCATTTTTTTTGGGTATGTTGTGCATTTTTGGTATATTTTTGCATTTCACTGTTATGCATTTCCCTAACACTATTGGTGCATTTTGTTAACAGTATTGGTGCATTTTTCAAGCAAATGCAAGGGAAGGCGCGGCTGCATATGTATGTATATATGAGACCTTTCAAGTGAGAACGCCTAGCCCAGGAGAGAAATCATAACCACTCACAACCATCCACGTGTCCAGATCTAACGAATCAGAAACGCGATGACATTTACGTAAATAATTGAACATCCAAGTGCAAGTAATAGTTTCATATAGTTCACCCAAGTGCAAGTAAAATGTATTACAAGTGCAAGTAAAATGTACACTGAGCATCAATATGAAATGCACAAAATGTTATCATTAGTTGCACCAAACGTTATCATTAGGTGCACGAATGTTAACAAGGTAAATTACTTGCACTTGTAAGTGATTTTACTTGCAATTTTTACCTGCAAATTTGTACCAATTACTTACACTTATAACACATTTTACTTGCACAAAAGTTTGAGTTATTTACGAAAATGTCACTGCGATGTTTTCTAAAATTACAGCTGATTCTTTGAATCTAGACACGTGGACAGCTGTGATTGGATTTTAGTTCTCTCCTAGGCTTCCGTTCTCACCTGAGTGTGCCCTTATATGTGTGTGTGTGTGCGCGCGCACGCGAGCTCTTCTATTTGCTCATGGGCATAGCTAGACTAGATATTGAAATAAGTAGTGTCCGATTTATTTAATTTTATACTCCTTCTGTCCCCTTATATGTGTCTGGTTCGGTTAACGAGATTTGACTGAAGTCATTTTTAATTCAATTTTTCATAATATTAAGTTTAGTATTTTTATACAAAATCTATATATTTTGAAACTACATTAAAAGTACTATTAAACACAAAAACAAAATCAAATTTAAAAATAAGTAAATAATACAAAAGAAAATAAACAGAGAAGAAAGAGTTGGTTTGACCAATGAATAGTAAGTAGGACACATAAAATGGGACCGAGAGAGTATTATATAATAAAATACTAACTATCAATATTTATCATTCTCATTATATTTTTTTTCAAGATTTAATTAAAATTAAAAATAAAATTGATGTGATATTAAAATTTTTAAAATTTAGAATACATATATATTAAAGAAATTTGGAGAAAATTGTGGTTTTAATAGATTAATGTTTAGGAATAATTTTTTGTCGATTTTATTGATACTAGCCAATTGTATTAGCGTTAGTAGGCCCCTCAACTACTTTTGTTGTGAATCACAACCTTTTTTCAAATTCTACCAGAAGAAGATCAGTAAAAAAAGACTAGCTGAAATTGAAGTAGAAACGAATTGGAAGGATCTGTGTCGGAAGAAGATGGACGACAACGTCGACAAGAATCTTAGAATCCTACAAGATTAAACACGTGTATTTCCACTACATACCACGTGTTAAGAAGACCAGTCTATGTTTTTTTAAGCTAAAAGAAATATATCAACCTCGAAAAGAGTTCATACTATAGGAGGAAAGATATAAAAAAACGGCTAGACACATGTTATGTTGTCTGACACCTACTGGTCTATAAAGAGGACAAAATGGTAATATGTAGAGAGATATTTCTGAACATAAGTGTGTTTATACACTGATACAGAAACGATCTTTATCATATGGTTCATGGCAACGCAAATCAAGGATTTGGCAGCAAATTTTTGGGGATTTTGGTAGTTTTTGGATGGTTACCATTTGCTAAGTGACAATGGGAAATTTTAAATTTCAAGTTGGCGCACAACGTCTATTAAAGAATGATCCCTTGCTTAGAATAATGGGATTGCTAGCTGATTGATTGAATTACTTCTTAATTATTTGATAGAGAAACTCTTCATAGCTTTATCAAGTATTCTAAGTAAAACAGAATCATTCTAATTAAAGTCCAACCTCAACCTCAACCATCTTTTCTTGCTGAAAGGAGATGGAAGATTATATGAGCAAGGCACCTCTGTGGCTAACCCTTGACGAAAGATTGATAAGGCAATGAAGACTATGTTGACGAAGAAATCGTGACTCCAGGGAATGTCACGGGTGGAAACAAGTAGCAGTATTTGGAAAAAAAAAAAAAAAAAAAAGGTTTCATTCACTTTATTCTATAACAATATATAGTGAAATGTCTCATAGTGTAACACCCCGAAATTTTTAAACTTTTGAAACTTATATAATAACGGTAATTTCTCATTAAATCCCAAAATCAAGCATAAGAGTATGGGGTGCTATGCCACACCTGAGCTAGAGAACTCAGGTGCACAAGCTATCTAACTAAAATCCTCAAATAATGTCAATACATAATCATGGCACGCAGGCCGAAAGGGAACTAGCTACTCTACGCCTCGGATCTCTAGCGCACTCTGGGATCTACTCATCTGTGCCTGAAAACCAAATATATCTATTCAGCGAGAGATGCTGGTAACCCACTCCAACGCGTTGAAATAAAATATAGGTATATATATATATATATAGGAAAACCATTTTGAAGCAGGAAGATATATACTTAGGAGAATCTAGTTTTAAAATCAGGAATAGACTCAGCAAGTAGGGATAAGCACATCAAACAATGATAAACAGTTAAGTAGAGATAACATCATAAGGGATACGCATCTAAGGTCACAGTTCACTTTTCAATTCAAACACATGATTATTCAATCATCATTCAATTCACAAAATCGTTGATGGCACCACGAGACCAATCGCATGCCCCGAACTTGAGGGTTAATGCTTGTAGCATTAACACGACCCCGCAGCACCCTACCTCAGTACCGTGGTACGAGGGGAGTTGATCGCAACCAACCCTTTGAGAACCGCTGACGAACTCAACATCGGATCACGATCCAACACACCGCTGACGCGCCCAGTCGGTGGACCGCGATCCCCTTTACAAGGGGGGACTTACGACCCTACACACCGTTGATGCGCACAATCGGTGGACCGTAGCGGATCAAGCCCGACACACCGCTGAGCTAAACTCAGTCGATGGGCGAAGATCCTCGGAGACTACGGCCCTACATACCGAGGTCCCATCACTCGGTGGATCGCAGCCAGCCGTAGCCCTACACACCGCCTGATTGCTCAGGTTGGTGGATCCATAGCCTTCCTCGGCTTGTTGGCCCTACACACCGCCTGGCGCGTCCAGGTCGGTGGGTCATATCACCGAGGCCCATGTGGACCTTCAGTCCTATATATAATCTTTATATACCTGACCGGTCTCTACCAGCCTAGTTAACAGTTAGGATGGTTCTCAGCCCATTCAACTGCCCGTATAGTGGACCTCAGTCCTATATAATATTTATATACCTGACCGATCTTAACCGGCCTGGTTAATAGTTGGGCGCAAATTATGCCGTGGAAACGTGCTCACCATGCTTGGTGAACACGCTTCCAAACGACGTCGTTTTTGGCGTCGTTTTTAAAAAAAAAAAAAAAAAAAAAAAAAAAAAAAAAAAAACATTGTTCTATTAACGGCGTTAGGAAGGCAGTTATGATCAGACAACTCTTTGCGTTTGATTCTTTCCTATTCGCAAATCTCTGAAGGCAATTGTGATCCGACATTCGCGATTCTTTCCTATTCGCGATGGAGGAGACGACGGTTCGAGGAGAAGATTCAACCGATATGATTTCTGCGATTCCAGGTTGCGTTCGATTTTATGCGTTTGATTTCGTTTGATTTATGAGATCATGGATTGTTGAAGATTTAGTTATTTTTATTGGTATTTTTTCAGTATCTATGCAGTTTGAATGTTCATAATGGTCGTAAATGTGTATTAGTTCCATGTTTCTGTTATGAATTTTACATAATGCAATTATGTATTTTCTGTTACAGAGTTATGAATTTTGATACTCTGTTCATGCATGTGATATGAATATTCATAATGTAATAGTACTATGTCCATAACATATTAACTGGTATGTTACACTGCTTGCATATACTCAGTGAATGAAGATTGTGTTGGTGATTCAATAAGCAATGATCAAGCAGAGTTAAACATTGACATTGATAGCTCGTCTTCAAGTCCAGGTTCTTTTTATTAGTTGGTGTATCATGAATGTTGTTTCTGGTAGGTGTAGGTACTGATTCATGGTGATTATATGCAAATTGAATGTTGTGATTGGTATTAATAATTTGTTCACGTTATGAATTTACAGTTTTGAGGTTATGAATTTTCCGTTATGTTATTATGAATTTTCTATATGAGATTATGAATTTTCCATATGAGGTTATGAATTTTATGTTATGAGTTTATGCATTTCATGCCATGAGTATCTATGCAACTTTGAATGCTCATAATGTCACAAATGTTATTGATACCCGGTCTTTGTTATGAACTTTCTTATATGATGTTATGAATTTTATTCTTTGTGATTATGAATGTTCTCACATGAGATTATGAATTCTATAGTGTAGCATATTATATTCATTATAGGTGAAATCCACATTCATATTTTAGTAGTTGGTATAGGTGTGGTTATATTTTTGTTGCAATTGCAGTTGATGAAGACTTGGTGGGTGTTGTAGTAAGAAATGTTGACGAAGCTTTTGAGTTATATAATGGATATGCATACAGAGTTGGTTTTAGTGTGAGGAAAGGCCAACAACGTTATAAGGCATCTACTAAGTCAATTCAGATGAAGAGGTTCTTCTGTGTTAAGGCTGGGTATAAGCAGAAACCAAACAGTGGTGTTAAGCTTTATTCAAAGATTGATATGAGGACTGGATGTGGTGCATTTGTTCAATTTGATGTGGGGGGTGATGGGATGTGGACAGTTACAAAACACTTGAAAGAGCACAATCACGAGTTATGTTCATTTGGCAAGAGTCATCTGCTTCGGTCGCATAGAAGAGTGGGAAACAATCAGCTTGAATATTTAAAAGACATGAAGAGTAGTGGTGTTGCATTGGCGGATGGTATGAGGTTTTTGAAACATCAGTCAGGGGGTTCTCCATTGGTTGGCTTTACCAACCGCGATGCTTATAATTCGATGGCTTCTGTGAGTTTGAAGTGTTTGGATGGATCTGATTCCAATTCTTTGATTGAGATATTCAGGAGGAGGCAATCTAATGAGGCTGATTTCTTTTTTGATTTCGAAGTTGATTTGGATGGAAGATTGTGTAGTTTTTTTTGGAGGGATGGTCAAATGAGAAGGGATTATGAGGTGTTTGGTGATCTGTTAGTGCATGATACAACATACCGCACTAACAAATATGATATGATTTGTGGTCCTTTTGTAGGGATGAACCATCATTGCATGAATGTAATGTTTGGTTGTGGTTTTTTGATGAATGAGAGGATAGAGTCATTTGCGTGGTTGTTTAGAGTGTTTTTAAGATCCATGGATGGCAAGTGTCCACAGACTATCATGACGGATCAATGTTCAGCTATGGCTGCTGGCATTTCCATGGTGTTTCCTACATCACGCCACCGTCTTTGCATATGGCATATTGGTGAGAATTCGAAGAAGCATATCAAGGCGTTGAGGAATCATAAGGATTTTCTGGATATGTTCAATTGTGTGTTGAAATACACCGAGACTGAAGCTGAATTTGAGGTTTACTGGACAAGGTATGTTATTATGAATTTACATTATATAATTCTGAATTTTCTGTTATGTCATTATGGATTTTCTGTTATGTCATTATGTATTTTCTGTTATATGATTTATGAATTTTTTAATATGAGATTATGAATTCACAGTTATACAATTCTGGATTTTATGTTATGTCATTATGTATTTTCTGTTATGTCATTATGTATTTTGTGTTATATGATTATGAACTTTGTAATATGAGATAATGAATTCACAGTATACAATTATGTATTTTCTGTTATGTCATTATGTATTTTCTGTTATATGATTATGAACTTTCTAATATGAGATTATGAATTTTCAGAATATGAGTAATAAACATGTGTTTTAACCTTTTCAGGATGGTTACAAAATATAGTTGTCATAAGAATACATGGCTAGAGAAGCTTTATGACTGTAGGGAGAAGTGGTGTCCAGCGTTCAACAAGGATTATTTCTCCGGGGGTATTTTATCTTCGCAAAGGAGTGAAAGCACAAATCATGCAATTTCTAGGAGGCTGTCCAAGACTGCTGGTTTATGTGATTTTTATTCATCCTTTGTGAGTGTTATATCTGAATGGAGAAGTAAGGAAAATGGCGAGGATTTCCGGTGTTCTCAAGGAGTACCCGCCATGATGATGGATCATGTGAAACTCCTTTCACATGCTAGAGAGGTTTATACAATTGAGATTTATTTTTTGTTCGAGGAACAATTTATGAAAGGTAGCTCTTGTTATCAAGAAATGGTGTTGAACGATGGTTGTAAGTGCAAGTATCACGTGTGGCGACCAGACATAGATATCATAAGGCATGAAGTAACCTTTAAGGCAATCAATTTGGATATATGCTGTAGTTGCAAGCTGTTTTCAGAATTGGGAATACTTTGCTGTCACTGCTTACGTATACTTCATGTGCACTGTGTTTCCAGTATTCCCGATAAATACATTCTAAAAAGATGGACTAAAAAGGTTGTTGAGGGTAGAAACGTGGACATTGCATCTGTGTTTTATAATGGTGGTGTCCCTTCTTCAATTTGGGCTGTTGAGATTAGTAGGAAATTTCAAAGGCTTATTGTTTCTAGCCAAGATAACAGTGTTGCTAGACAATTCTGTGATGAAGCCGTTGAGAATGCAAGGAAAAACATTGAAGCTGAGATTGGGGATGTGAACACTGAGGAGGGTGCTGTGTCTTCGTCAAGTGGTATTGTCCAAGACCCCTCAAGCCGGAGGGGTAAAGGTGTGAGAAATAAAAGGAGTAGTAGTGTTATTGAGAAGAAGTACAATGCAGCAAGGGGAAGAAAGAGTGCTGCAAACAAGCTTGCTTCAATTACAAAGGGCTCTGTCCAATCATTGGTCTTGGAAAATATTTCAGAGATTGCTCGTGATGGATATCTTGTACATCCAAGCACCGGGGGTTCACAATTTGTTCATTTTAATAAGAATGTAGACCACGATGTAGCTATAGATTGAGATCGTGTTAACAGTATGTACTTATGAATTTTATGATTTTTAGATATAGGATGAGAATTATGTGTCAAATTATGAATTTTCCTTTACCAGTTTATGAACTTTCATTTACCAGTTTATGAACTTTCCTTTACCAGTTTATGAATTTTCCTCTATGTGATTATGAATTTACAGTATGTTCTTATGAATTTTATGTCTCAGATTATGAATCTTCCTTTATCTGATTATGAATTTTCCTTTATGTGATTATGAATTTTCCTATATGTGATTATGAATTTAGAGTATGTGCTTATGAATTTTATGCTATTAAGATTTTATGAGAATTATGTCTCAGATTATGAATTTTCCTTTATTTGATTATGAATGTTACTTTATGTGATTATGAATTTTCTTTGTTGTCATTATGAATGTTATTTTAATGTTATGTAATAATGAATTTCAGTTATAGCTAACACGTATACATTCATAATCTCATAAAAGAAAGTTCATAGTTGCATAATAGAAAATTCATAATATGGTAGTTGAAAATTCATAAACTCTACATGATCCACATGTTATCTGAACTAAGAGCAATAGATTGTATATTCATAGGTGCAAAATATCTGTGCACATTACAAAATGAGAGATTCACAATCTAGGGTACCAACAGTCAAGATTTGCTTCATGTTCACAACATATTCAAACACCAAAAAGCGGTATAGTTTCATTTCTTTTTTGAAAGATCCTTGGCTGCCTTCATAACTCGCAATCTTTCAGTGTTCCTACCCCATGTGATAATGTTTGATGCGTATTTAGCTCTAAGCTCCCAAATGAAGTCAGCCTTCAAAAAAAAAAAAAGATGTTAAAAAACAAAAAAAAAAAAAACAAATCTAAGTTGAAATTAATATATCTTATACTCTTACATTTACATGGGTGCCTATCTTGAATCCACTGTCCCAATCTTGAACATTCCCCTTGTAGGACTCCATGTGTCGCATGACATATATGCCACAATCAATGACATTGTCAAGCTCCTTCCAAGGAATGGCCAAGTATGATACAGGAAGGTTTTGTATCTTACGGAGTAGGGGGGATTTTTCTGCAGTCAAGTACTCTTTCAAAGCATTCATCTGGACAAAAATGAAACTAGTGTGATAATGATTCACATGAAATGTATAACAAACGTTTGAAAGGTCAAGTTTAAGGTTAAGTTACCAGTAGATTTGGGCAATCTTCATACTTGTCAGCTTCAGTAACACCCTTAGGCAACATCTTGTTGTCAATGATTTCAACACTTTTTTGAGATGGTGTTGATGCAGACAACAAAGTAGTGTTCGTGTCGAAGCACGGGGAAAAATAGCTAACATCAAAAGAAGAAGTAGTTAGAATAGAGAAGAAATATGTAATTAATGAATAAATGTTGAAGGTGGGTAATTATAAATTACCAAATCAGCATCATTGACATCAAGATTTTCAAATTTTGAAATCTCATACTGTAATCGCTCATTGAAATTATCCTTCCGCTTTTGAAGCGGAAGATTCTTCATCCACTGTTCAGATGGGTCGAGTTGAAGCTAAGGGGAAAAAAATACGTATCAATGATAAGTTGTGCAATATGTAATGGCAGTCATACGTAATTCATGATATCATAACATAAAATCCATAATATTACAAAGAAAATACATAACAACAAAACAGAAAATTCATAATATCAAAGTTGTAATTTCATAACTCACAATAGAAAATTCATAATGCCATATGGGAAAATTCATAATCTCACGTTAGAAAGTTCATAATATCAAAAATGTAACTTCATAAACTCACAATAGAAAATTCATAATATGATATGAGAAAATTCATAATCACACACAGAAAATACTTAAAATCCATAATATTACAAAGAAAATACATAACCACAGAACAGAAAATTCATAATATCAAAGTTGTAATTTCATAACTCACAAATAGAAAATTCATAATGCCATATGGGAAAATTCATAATCTCACACAGAAAATACATAATCTCACATCAGAAAGTTCATAATATCAAAAATGTATCTTTATAAACTCACAATAGAAAATTCATAATCACAAACAGAAAATACATATTTACATGACATAAAATACAGAATGGTTTAACATGAAATTCAGAAGTGAGCAGAGTAAAAATTGTTGTTATTAGCTTACATGTACCAACGTGCTAAAATAGATGCATTTTGGCTTCCCCAACGCCCGTTTTGTGTTGAGGAGTGTAAGCCTCAACACCCATACATCTATGAATGTGTTAAAAATTTCACCGCTGCGGAGGGTGTGGAAATCTCCTCTTGTCATTGAGAAATCATCAAGATAAACAGAGTTTCACTACATGAACAAAAAATTTTGATAAATAGGTAAATAAATTAACATATGGTTATAAATGTGAAATATTCATGAAAATAAAAAGTTTTCTAAATGGTTAGAGTCAAACATACTCCACTGGATGATCCGTAGAAGCATCCATGAAGGCGTAGTTTGATACGGCCCTCTCGGTCACACTGGCATTATGGTCAAATGGCACATTCTTTGTCCAAAAAGGTGACCTCAAGTTTAACGGGATGTTTTTTGTATTTCCGGACTGGTCTCTTTCGCTTGGTGACATCCTCGACATCAGATTCACTGTCCAGAAATGCACTGTAAACACACGAAGCTAGTTAATATCATCATAGTTGCACAATTTCAGGTCAGAAAGTTCATAACTGCAGTACAGAAAATTCATAAATACAGAATAGAAAATACATAATTGCATATCAGAAAGTTCATAATATCAAAACTGTAATTTAATACTCATAATAGAAAACTCATAATCTCATATGTGAAAATTAATAATATTTCAGAAGAAAAGTCATAATATAATATCAGAAAGTTCATAACACAATTTCATATTCTAATTAGTTTACCTATCAATATCGTCGAGGGTAGCAGGTAGTGTAGCAGCAGGCGTAGAAGTATTAGCAGCATCAGGGACATCTCTGGCGAATGGAACCTTGATCAATGGAGTTATTTCTCGTCTTTCAGAACTTGATGTAGCAGGGGTAGCAGTATATGTTTCAGAAGATGAAGCAGTAGGGGTAGCAGCAGTGGTAGGAACATGTGTAGGAGCAGGGAAAGCAGCAGGGGAAGAAACAGCCGTAGCACCATGCGTAGCAGCAGGGGTTGTAGCAGGGATAGCGGTAGGAGTAGTAGAGAGTGTAGCAGCATCAGCAGCACCAGGAGTGTCTTTCACAATGTTCTCAACAAGGGCATCCAATTCATCGTCATCCATTGCACTTTGCTCACGTGGTTCATCAACCAATGGTGCCGGGGTATAAGAAATCCCTAAATCAAATGAGGGAGGGTCAATCTCCATTTGCCGATTGGTCTTTTGGAAGGCTTCAACCAAGGCATCAACAGCCTTTGTGAAAGACTCTTGGCCAAAGAAGATGTCGTCAAGTTGAGAAGAGGTTTGGAGATGGTGGTCTTTCTATCGTGCTTGCAACGCCAATCATGGTGGAAATCCCAGAAAATGCAGCCTTCATAACATCCACTGGGGCGTTTTGTTTGCCAACTTCAGCCATAGCCTCACCGAATTCCAAGACATCAGCAGCAAGGCGTTGTAGAACCCGTGTGACCCTATCAAACACTAGATGGCGGCACAGAGATGGTTGGGACTGGTTGGGCGGAAGTAGAAGCGATACAATCAGCAGTAGGCTTTGCAATACGAGGGATAACTTTCCCTTTACCATATCCGCCCGACCTTTTCTCAGCGGAAACCCTTTGCCGTGCAAGTTTATTTGTCCATGCAGTAATGCTTGGATATGTTCTTTTGAACGCTCATTCCTTTGAATTGGACCCGATCAAAGTAGAATAGCTACAATGTTGAAGAAAAAGGTAAAATAAAAAGTTATAATCACAAAAATTCATAATTACACTACAGAAATTCATAATATCATAATAGAAAATTCATAATCATATGAACATTATATTCAACTATCGTATTATGGATTTTATGTTATGCAATTATGAACTTTCTATTATGAGATTCATTATTGCATAATATTAAAAGAACATTCATAATGACAACAAGGAAAATTCATAATTACATAAAGGAACATTCATAATCAAATAAAGGAAAATTCATAACCTGACAAATACAATTCTCACAAAATCTAAATAGCATAAAATTCATAAGTACATACTGTAAATTCATAATCACATACAGGAAAATTCATAAGCACATAAAGGAAATTCATAAGCACATAAAGGAAATTCATAATATGACACATATAATTCTCATAAAATCTAACACATAAGATTCATAAGTACATACTCTAAATTCATAATCACATAGAGGAAGATGCATAATGACATAAAGGAAAATTCATAATCATATAGAGGAAAATTCTTAATCACATAGAGAAAAATTCATAATCACATAGAAGAAAATTCATAATCTAACACATATAATTTACAATCTGAATATCATAAGATTCATAAGTGGAGCTAGACCTTACCAATATGAATGTCATTGGTCCAGTAAAGAAGCTATTACTTTTCTTCCTGTACTGCTCGATGGACTTGATCAGAGAGTTGTAGGTGTAGCCACACCAGTTGTACTCCTTTATCTCATCAACATTAATCAAGGAGTTGAGGATTCTGTTGTTGCAGTAGCGTGTCTGAAATCCCCTCATCATGCACGAAACAGTCAAGACCATGAAGTCTCTCTTAAAGTCATCTCCAGAATCTCCCCTTTGAACTATGACATCTCCCATCTGGGTAGTGATTGGGGAACCAAGCTTAATATTCCACCTTTCCCTCCAGCTTTCAAGAGAGCCTGTATTCCGTGTCCCTGTTCATCATATTTTGGGGCCTCAAACCTTCTTTTCTCCTCTTGGAATGCAAGAGTGTACTCAACGTCTTCTTCATCAACTGTGAGCTTGTCGTTCTCCAACTTGAAATGTGTTTGAAAACCTCAAAGTTGCTATCAAATACTGGACTAATTGTGACTCATTTGCACACAATTGAAGGTCCAACAGGGCTCCAAAACCAATATCACGGACAGATTGTTTTTTGTT
>NW_017619219.1:841422-851475 GCF_001879475.1 Ipomoea nil
TTGTTGAAGATTTAGTTATTTTTATTGGTATTTGTTCAGTATCTATGCAGTTTGAATGTTCATAATGGCCGTAAATGTGTATTAGTTCCATGTTTCTGTTATGAATTTTACATAATGCAATTATGTATTTTCTGTTACAGAGTTATGAATTTTGATACTCTGTTCATGCCATGTGATATGAATATTCATAATGTAATAGTACTATGTCCATAACATATTAACTGGTATGTTACACTGCTTGCATATACTCAGTGAATGAAGATTGTGTTGGTGATTCAATAAGCAATGATCAAGCAGAGTTAAACATTGACATTGATGGCTCGTTCAAGTCCAGGTTCTTTTTATTAGTTGGTGTATCATGAATGTTGTTTCTGGTAGGTGTAGGTACTGATTCATGGTGATTATATGCAAATTGAATGTTGTGATTGGTATTAATAATTTGTTCACGTTATGAATTTACAGTTTTGAGGTTATGAATTTTCCGTTATGTTATTATGAATTTTCTATATGAGATTATGAATTTTCCATATGAGGTTATGAATTTTATGTTATGAGTTTATGCATTTCATGCCATGAGTATCTATGCAACTTTGAATGCTCATAATGTCACAAATGTTATTGATACCCGGTCTTTGTTATGAACTTTCTTATATGATGTTATGAATTTTATTCTTTGTGATTATGAATGTTCTCACATGAGATTATGAATTCTATAGTGTAGCATATTATATTCATTATAGGTGAAATCCACATTCATATTTTAGTAGTTGGTATAGGTGTGGTTATATTTTTGTTGCAATTGCAGTTGATGAAGACTTGGTGGTGTTGTAGTAAGAAATGTTGACGAAGCTTTTGAGTTATATAATGGATATGCATACAGAGTTGGTTTTAGTGTGAGGAAAGGCCAACAACGTTATAAGGCATCTACTAAGTCAATTCAGATGAAGAGGTTCTTCTGTGCTAAGGCTGGGTATAAGCAGAAACCAAACAGTGGTGTTAAGCTTTATTCAAAGATTGATATGAGGACTGGATGTGGTGCATTTGTTCAATTTGATGTGGGGGTGATGGGATGTGGACAGTTACAAAACACTTGAAAGAGCACAATCACGAGTTATGTTCATTTGGCAAGAGTCATCTGCTTCGGTCGCATAGAAGAGTGGGAAACAATCAGCTTGAATATTTAAAAGACATGAAGAGTAGTGGTGTTGCATTGGCGGATGGTATGAGGTTTTTGAAACATCAGTCAGGGGGTTCTCCATTGGTTGGCTTTACCAACCGCGATGCTTACAATTCGATGGCTTCTGTGAGTTTGAAGTGTTTGGATGGATCTGATTCCAATTCTTTGATTGAGATATTCAGGAGGAGGCAATCTAATGAGGCTGATTTCTTTTTTGATTTCGAAGTTGATTTGGATGGAAGATTGTGTAGTTTTTTTTGGAGGGATGGTCAAATGAGAAGGGATTATGAGGTGTTTGGTGATCTGTTAGTGCATGATACAACATACCGCACTAACAAATATGATATGATTTGTGGTCCTTTTGTAGGGATGAACCATCATTGCATGAATGTAATGTTTGGTTGTGGTTTTTTGATGAATGAGAGGATAGAGTCATTTGCGTGGTTGTTTAGAGTGTTTTTAAGATCCATGGATGGCAAGTGTCCACAGACTATCATGACGGATCAATGTTCAGCTATGGCTGCTGGCATTTCCATGGTGTTTCCTACATCACGCCACCGTCTTTGCATATGGCATATTGGTGAGAATTCGAAGAAGCATATCAAGGCATTGAGGAATCATAAGGATTTTCTGGATATGTTCAATTGTGTGTTGAAATACACCGAGACTGAAGCTGAATTTGAGGTTTACTGGACAAGGTATGTTATTATGAATTTACATTATATAATTCTGAATTTTCTGTTATGTCATTATGGATTTTCTGTTATGTCATTATGTATTTTCTGTTATATGATTTATGAATTTTTAATATGAGATTATGAATTCACAGTTATACAATTCTGGATTTTATGTTATGTCATTATGTATTTTCTGTTATGTCATTATGTATTTTGTGTTATATGATTATGAACTTTGTAATATGAGATAATGAATTCACAGTATACAATTATGTATTTTCTGTTATGTCATTATGTATTTTCTGTTATATGATTATGAACTTTCTAATATGAGATTATGAATTTTCAGAATATGAGTAATAAACATGTGTTTTAACCTTTTCAGGATGGTTACAAAATATAGTTGTCATAAGAATACATGGCTAGAGAAGCTTTATGACTGTAGGGAGAAGTGGTGTCCAGCGTTCAACAAGGATTATTTCTCCGGGGGTATTTTATCTTCGCAAAGGAGTGAAAGCACAAATCATGCAATTTCTAGGAGGCTGTCCAAGACTGCTGGTTTATGTGATTTTTATTCATCCTTTGTGAGTGTTATATCTGAATGGAGAAGTAAGGAAAATGGCGAGGATTTCCGGTGTTCTCAAGGAGTACCCGCCATGATGATGGATCATGTGAAACTCCTTTCACATGCTAGAGAGGTTTATACAATTGAGATTTATTTTTTGTTCGAGGAACAATTTATGAAAGGTAGCTCTTGTTATCAAGAAATGGTGTTGAACGATGGTTGTAAGTGCAAGTATCACGTGTGGCGACCAGACATAGATATCATAAGGCATGAAGTAACCTTTAAGGCAATCAATTTGGATATATGCTGTAGTTGCAAGCTGTTTTCAGAATTGGGAATACTTTGCTGTCACTGCTTACGTATACTTCATGTGCACTGTGTTTCCAGTATTCCCGATAAATACATTCTAAAAAGATGGACTAAAAAGGTTGTTGAGGGTAGAAACGTGGACATTGCATCTGTGTTTTATAATGGTGGTGTCCCTTCTTCAATTTGGGCTGTTGAGATTAGTAGGAAATTTCAAAGGCTTATTGTTTCTAGCCAAGATAACAGTGTTGCTAGACAATTCTGTGATGAAGCCGTTGAGAATGCAAGGAAAAACATTGAAGCTGAGATTGGGGATGTGAACACTGAGGAGGGTGCTGTGTCTTCGTCAAGTGGTATTGTCCAAGACCCCTCAAGCCGGAGGGGTAAAGGTGTGAGAAATAAAAGGAGTAGTAGTGTTATTGAGAAGAAGTACAATGCAGCAAGGGGAAGAAAGAGTGCTGCAAACAAGCTTGCTTCAATTACAAAGGGCTCTGTCCAATCATTGGTCTTGGAAAATATTTCAGAGATTGCTCGTGATGGATATCTTGTACATCCAAGCACCGGGGGTTCACAATTTGTTCATTTTAATAAGAATGTAGACCACGATGTAGCTATAGATTGAGATCGTGTTAACAGTATGTACTTATGAATTTTATGATTTTTAGATATAGGATGAGAATTATGTGTCAAATTATGAATTTTCCTTTACCAGTTTATGAACTTTCATTTACCAGTTTATGAACTTTCCTTTACCAGTTTATGAATTTTCCTCTATGTGATTATGAATTTACAGTATGTTCTTATGAATTTTATGTCTCAGATTATGAATCTTCCTTTATCTGATTATGAATTTTCCTTTATGTGATTATGAATTTTCCTATATGTGATTATGAATTTAGAGTATGTGCTTATGAATTTTATGCTATTAAGATTTTATGAGAATTATGTCTCAGATTATGAATTTTCCTTTATTTGATTATGAATGTTACTTTATGTGATTATGAATTTTCTTTGTTGTCATTATGAATGTTATTTTAATGTTATGTAATAATGAATTTCAGTTATAGCTAACACGTATACATTCATAATCTCATAAAAGAAAGTTCATAGTTGCATAATAGAAAATTCATAATATGGTAGTTGAAAATTCATAAACTCTACATGATCCACATGTAATCTGAATTAAGAGCAATAGATTGTATATTCATAGGTGCAAAATATCTGTGCACATTACAAAATGAGAGATTCACAATCTAGGGTACCAACAGTCAAGATTTGCTTCATGTTCACAACATATTCAAACACCAAAAAGCGGTATAGTTTCATTTCTTTTTGAAAGATCCTTGGCTGCCTTCATAACTCGCAATCTTTCAGTGTTCCTACCCCATGTGATAATGTTTGATGCGTATTTAGCTCTAAGCTCCCAAATGAAGTCAGCCTTCAAAAAAAAAAAAGATGTTAAAAACAAAAAAAAAAAAAACAAATCTAAGTTGAAATTAATATATCTTATACTCTTACATTTACATGGGTGCCTATCTTGAATCCACTGTCCCAATCTTGAACATTCCCCTTGTAGGACTCCATGTGTCGCATGACATATATGCCACAATCAATGACATTGTCAAGCTCCTTCCAAGGAATGGCCAAGTATGATACAGGAAGGTTTTGTATCTTACGGAGTAGGGGGGATTTTTCTGCAGTCAAGTACTCTTTCAAAGCATTCATCTGGACAAAAATGAAACTAGTGTGATAATGATTCACATGAAATGTATAACAAACGTTTGAAAGGTCAAGTTTAAGGTTAAGTTACCAGTAGATTTGGGCAATCTTCATACTTGTCAGCTTCAGTAACACCCTTAGGCAACATCTTGTTGTCAATGATTTCAACACTTTTTGAGATGGTGTTGATGCAGACAACAAAGTAGTGTTCGTGTCGAAGCACGGGGAAAAATAGCTAACATCAAAAGAAGAAGTAGTTAGAATAGAGAAGAAATATGTAATTAATGAATAAATGTTGAAGGTGGTAATTATAAATTACCAAATCAGCATCATTGACATCAAGATTTTCAAATTTTGAAATCTCATACTGTAATCGCTCATTGAAATTATCCTTCCGCTTTTGAAGCGGAAGATTCTTCATCCACTGTTCAGATGGGTCGAGTTGAAGCTAAGGGGAAAAAAATACGTATCAATGATAAGTTGTGCAATATGTAATGGCAGTCATACGTAATTCATGATATCATAACATAAAATCCATAATATTACAAAGAAAATACATAACAACAAAACAGAAAATTCATAATATCAAAGTTGTAATTTCATAACTCACAATAGAAAATTCATAATGCCATATGGGAAAATTCATAATCTCACATTAGAAAGTTCATAATATCAAAAATGTAACTTCATAAACTCACAATAGAAAATTCATAATATGATATGAGAAAATTCATAATCACACACAGAAAATACTTAAAATCCATAATATTACAAAGAAAATACATAACCACAGAACAGAAAATTCATAATATCAAAGTTGTAATTTCATAACTCACAAATAGAAAATTCATAATGCCATATGGGAAAATTCATAATCTCACACAGAAAATACATAATCTCACATCAGAAAGTTCATAATATCAAAAATGTATCTTTATAAACTCACAATAGAAAATTCATAATCACAAACAGAAAATACATATTTACATGACATAAAATACAGAATGGTTTAACATGAAATTCAGAAGTGAGCAGAGTAAAAATTGTTGTTATTAACTTACATGTACCAACGTGCTAAAATAGATGCACTTTGGCTTCCCCAACGCCCGTTTTGTGTTGAGGAGTGTAAGCCTCAACGCCCATACATCTATGAATGTGTTAAAAATTTCACCGCTGCGGAGGGTGTGGAAATCTCCTCTTGTCATTGAGAAATCATCAAAGATAAACAGAGTTTCACTACATGAACAAAAAATTTTGATAAATAGGTAAATAAATTAACATATGGTTATAAATGTGAAATATTCATGAAAATAAAAAGTTTTCTAAATGGTTAGAGTCAAACATACTCCACTGGATGATCCGTAGAAGCATCCATGAAGGCGTAGTTTGATACGGCCCTCTCGGTCACACTGGCATTATGGTCAAATGGCACATTCTTTGTCCAAAAAGGTGACCTCAAGTTTAACGGGATGTTTTTGTATTTCCGGACTGGTCTCTTTCGCTTGGTGACATCCTCGACATCAGATTCACTGTCCAGAAATGCACTGTAAACACACGAAGCTAGTTAATATCATCATAGTTGCACAATTTCAGGTCAGAAAGTTCATAACTGCAGTACAGAAAATTCATAAATACAGAACAGAAAATACATAATTGCATATCAGAAAGTTCATAATATCAAAACTGTAATTTAATACTCATAATAGAAAACTCATAATCTCATATGTGAAAATTAATAATATTTCAGAAGAAAAGTCATAATATAATATCAGAAAGTTCATAACACAATTTCATATTCTAATTAGTTTACCTATCAATATCGTCGAGGGTAGCAGGTAGTGTAGCAGCAGGCGTAGAAGTATTAGCAGCATCAGGGACATCTCTGGCGAATGGAACCTTGATCAATGGAGTTATTTCTCGTCTTTCAGAACTTGATGTAGCAGGGGTAGCAGTATATGTTTCAGAAGATGAAGCAGTAGGGGTAGCAGCAGTGGTAGGAACATGTGTAGGAGCAGGGAAAGCAGCAGGGGAAGAAACAGCCGTAGCACCATGCGTAGCAGCAGGGGTTGTAGCAGGGATAGCGGTAGGAGTAGTAGAGAGTGTAGCAGCATCAGCAGCAGCCAGGAGTGTCTTTCACAATGTTCTCAACAAGGGCATCCAATTCATCGTCATCCATTGCACTTTGCTCACGTGGTTCATCAACCAATGGTGCCGGGGTATAAGAAATCCCTAAATCAAATGAGGGAGGGTCAATCTCCATTTGCCGATTGGTCTTTTGGAAGGCTTCAACCAAGGCATCAACAGCCTTTGTGAAAGACTCTTGGCCAAAGAAGATGTCGTCAAGTTGAGAGGAGGTTGGAGATGGTGGTCTTTCTATCGTGCTTGCAACGCCAATCATGGTGGAAATCCCAGAAAATGCAGCCTTCATAACATCCACTGGGGCGTTTTGTTTGCCAACTTCAGCCATAGCCTCACCGAATTCCAAGACATCAGCAGCAAGGCGTTGTAGAACCCGTGTGACCCTATCAACACTAGATGGCGGCACAGAGATGGTTGGGACTGGTTGGGCGGAAGTAGAAGCGATACAATCAGCAGTAGGCTTTGCAATACGAGGGATAACTTTCCCTTTACCATATCCGCCCGACCTTTTCTCAGCGGAAACCCTTTGCCGTGCAAGTTTATTTGTCCATGCAGTAATGCTTGGATATGTTCTTTGAACGCTCATTCCTTTGAATTGGACCCGATCAAAGTAGAATAGCTACAATGTTGAAGAAAAAGGTAAAATAAAAAAGTTATAATCACAAAATTCATAATTACACTACAGAAAATTCATAATATCATAATAGAAAATTCATAATCCATATGAACATTATATTCAACTATCGTATTATGGATTTTATGTTATGCAATTATGAACTTTCTATTATGAGATTCATTATTGCATAATATTAAAAGAACATTCATAATGACAACAAGGAAAATTCATAATTACATAAAGGAACATTCATAATCAAATAAAAATTCATAACCTGACAAATACAATTCTCACAAAATCTAAATAGCATAAAATTCATAAGTACATACTGTAAATTCATAATCACATACAGGAAAATTCATAAGCACATAAAGGAAATTCATAAGCACATAAAGGAAAATTCATAATATGACACATATAATTCTCATAAAATCTAAACAACATAAGATTCATAAGTACATACTCTAAATTCATAATCACATAGAGGAAGATGCATAATGACATAAAGGAAAATTCATAATCATATAGAGGAAAATTCTTAATCACATAGAGAAAAATTCATAATCACATAGAAGAAAATTCATAATCTAACACATATAATTTACAATCTGAATATCATAAGATTCATAAGTGGAGCTAGACCTTACCAATATGAATGTCATTGGTCCAGTAAAGAAGCTATTACTTTTCTTCCTGTACTGCTCGATGGACTTGATCAGAGAGTTGTAGGTGTAGCCACACCAGTTGTACTCCTTTATCTCATCAACATTAATCAAGGAGTTGAGGATTCTGTTGTTGCAGTAGCGTGTCTGAAATCCCCTCATCATGCACGAAACAGTCAAGACCATGAAGTCTCTCTTAAAGTCATCTCCAGAATCTCCCCTTTGAACTATGACATCTCCCATCTGGGTAGTGATTGGGGAACCAAGCTTAATATTCCACCTTTCCCTCCAGCTTTTCAAGAGAGCCCTGTATTCCGGTGTCCCCTGTTCATCATATTTTGGGGCCTCAACAACCTTCTTTTCTCCTCTTGGAATGCCAAGAGTGTACTCAACGTCTTCTTCATCAACTGTGAGCTTGTCGTTCTCCAACTTGAAATGTGTTTGGAAAACCTCAAAGTTGGCTATCAAATACTGGACTAATTGTGACTCATTTGCACACAATTGAAGGTCCAACAGGGCTCCAAAACCAATATCACGGACAGATTGTTTTTGTTCTGGCAGTAGTTGTTGTACAAGCCTAAACATGGTCTTTGGTCCCATCCGTGTGCTGAAGTAGGGAGTAGAACTCCCTTCTACACAATCACCTCCAATGGCTGTTTTGCCCCTATGTCTGTCATTTATCTGCTTTGATCTCTTTTCTTTAATAACTTCTTGCTCGAGCAGGTCATCAGACTGCTGCTGGGATGGTTGAGCAGCCTGTGAGTCAAGTACAGCCCTTGTTGTTCGTTTTCTCTTGTTTTTTGTTGTAGGTTTGACTGCAGTGTTTTGTTCAGCTGTCGTCTGTGAGGGTTGTGATGGTTCTGCAGCTTGAGAGCTCAAGACTGCCTTTGTTTGTGAGCGTGTTCTCCTTCGTTGAGCAGTGTCCATTGCTTTTATTAAAAACGTTAGAAAGCAAGTAACTCATATACAACATATAATATAGATTGATGGAAAATATATTCATTATTTCAGTAGAGGGGGGATGGGGAGTGCCGAATAAATCCAGCCATGCTCTACCGAAAAGAATATATTGTCCATCAAATAACAGTTACACATAATTGATAATATAGTAACATAAAATTCATAATATCACAAAGAAAATTCATAATATCATAACAGAAAATTCATAACCTTAGAACAGAAAGTTCATAACTACAATACAGAACAGAAAATTCACAACTCACATTGTAGAATTCATAATCTCATATGAGAAAATCCATAATTCCATATTGTCCATCAATAACAGTCACATATAATTCATAGTATAGTAACATGCAATTCATAATATCCCACAAAGAAAATTCATAACCTCAGAACAGAAAATTCATAACCCAGAACAGAAAGTTCATAACTGCAACACAGAAAATTCATAACTACAGAACATAAAATTCACAACTCACAATACAGAATTCATACTCTCCTACGAGAAAATTCATAATCTCTAACAGAAAATACATAACCACATATAAGAAAGTTCATAAAAGCAAAACGTAATTTCATAGGCACAATAGAAAATTCATAATCTCACACAGAAAATACATATTTGCATGACATAAAATACATATTGCATGACATAAAATACATAAGTGAATAAACGTTTATGGACATTCAAAGCTTGCATAGAAAGTGAATAAACAGCAGTAAAAACCATATACGAATCAATTCATAATGGTTAATCTACACATATATAATGCTACAGATATACATTCATAAGCTCATAACATTACATTCAAAACCCCATTTTAAAATTTCAAAATATGTACACGGAATACAAAACCCTAAATCATAAACACACCATATACAAAATACCTGTAAGACAAGTGAATCAACGTTGAGAATGAGCGATGGAGAGGCTGTCTCCTTTGATAGCTATGGGAGAACGCGAAGTTTTGTTCGAGAGATGCGAGAATGAGAAATGCGAGAACGAGAAATGCGAGAGCAGAGAGGAATGGCTGTGGAGCAGAGTGTTTGAGAGTGATCGAAGGAAATGGCTGTGGAAGACGAAGTGAGAGAAGAGAGCTCGAGAGTGGAGTTCAGAGAGCAGAGTGATGGACGTTGCGTGGGAGGAAGTGAAATGGTGTAGTGGGAACTGCAAACGCTATTGCGCGTTAATTTAAAAAAAAAAAAAATATGAGTGGTGGGAGTTAACGGTG